>NC_134359.1:56645393-56810393 GCF_048569485.1 Anomaloglossus baeobatrachus
ATGAGCTAATAAAAGTCCAGTTTTTTTGCGTTTCTTTTTTTCTTCTTTCCCAAAGAGTCTTGTGATTAGGTTGTAATCTGCATTAATTCTTAGCAAGCAGAACTGTTCTGGTCACAGGTACCTGGTATTCTTACCTTTAGAATGAAAACCATTAATAACATCTACCCCTTCTTTAATAAACCATCCGGTAATAATAACAACAACAGAAACCGTAAGAAAGGAGGAGACCAACAAAGAGCAATAACCGGACGATCATGTCCGTGCAGAAGCTCCAGTAAGGATTTGCCTTTCATCACCCGTAGGGGGCCTCACACCTTGGATCGAAAAGTCACATGCACTTATAGTAGCCTTTTATCCTTTTATCCAGTTAAGCTTGACTGCTACATGTGCTATGTGTGCACATATACACTCTATATACAGTGTATATGTGCACGTGTGTGTGTGTGTGTGTGTGTGTGTGTGTGTGTGTGTGTGTGTGTGTGTGTGTGTGTGTGTGTGTGTGTGTGTTGGTACTCCTTTAATTCGGGGCTGTTGGGTGCAGTCTTCTTCCTGCATAGGCAGTCAGCCCGATCAGACAGTCAGATACTATTTTTCAGCCAATTAATTCCTGCTCTGTTCCCTGACCCCCATTTCATGGCAGTTTACTTGGCTGGAGCTGAACCAGGAGATGTTACCGTCCAGGACACAGATGACATACCCTGATGGAGCAGAATTATCCTCTATTATCGGGGCCGGCAGTGATTTGCATTGTGCCGGCATCTGCACTGATAACCTCCTCAGTCAGGCTCAGTCCTCCTCCCTGAGCACATCTCAGCTCCTGTTCACACCTCCTCATGCTTTGCACATATATGGAGACAGTGCGATTATTACAGTCCCAAAATCTGATATACAACTTTATCATTCACAACATTTATACATTTAAATTGAATAATTTTTCTCAAGAAATCAGGTTAAAATGAGACACTTTGGAAGAAATTATCATTTTTGTTTACAGTTAACGAAATAACACTGATGTATTCCAATGTGCCTGTGAGTCGGGTGTGTCGGGTGTACTTACAGAGATCTCTTGTGATTATGATCCTCTGATATATTGACAGCAATCACAGCTAAACCGCAAAAAATGTATTTAGTACCATACCGCACCGTGTGAATACAGTGTGATGGGGATGATTTATGGTTGATTTGTATTTAGTCCAATGATCTTGCTACATTATATTTATATTCTGTATTCCATTTGCAGCCTATGACACCTGGTGTGGGGTGGCACATGGATGCACAAAAAAGCTGGGACTAAAGATATGTGGTAGGTCTTTGATTATTGATGTGGACAGTTTATGAATTATTTGTGTACAGATGTAGCAGAGTTGAATTTGCATTATGCAATCCTATAATTTCTCCCTTTAAAACAGTTTTATAATTCACTAAAGTGGAAAAAAACCCCATCATCTATTTAATCTACCTGTAAAGTAAAAAAATAACACATCAGCACTGTAATACTAGCATTTGTGTCAAGTAGCAATCTCAGCTCTGCTACATCCGTGTGTGGATTTGTATCAATATTTTAGTGTTTTGAATTGAAGGGGGAAATATGGTGTGAAAGCAGCAGTGGGATGCTGAGATATCAGACACAAAAGAAATGTCTGTTCATGTTAATAATGTCATTAATCTCATTTATTGAAATAAATCAAGTCCACTAGATCCATCATTCCACTCTCTGACAGCCTGTCTGAAAATTATGACAATACCAGAGTTCCCCCTAGTGGCACCAAACGGAATAGCAGAAAGTAGACAACAACAAAAAAACATTGACATAGAAAGGAAATAATCAGAGTTTGTGTTTAATGGTAAAGAATTGGTTTAATTTGAAGAAAAATGAATACATATTCATTTCTGAAATTTATTAAAGTCGCCAAATGGTTTTCATTACAGTGATACTAGTATTAATCACATTTTTCAGTAAAAAAAAAAAAATATCCCACAAGTTGTCAGATACAAGTCCAAACCCCATGATGGCACAATTCATCAATACATTATCCTAAGAATACAAAAGATTAAGGGGAGATAAAGGGACAATTAGGAATATTGCATTGTTCTTTGTTTTAGATGGTTTAGCTATGAAAAAGAAGAAGTATCACTTCTGCCATCATTAATTCTCAGATTTATATCATAAGGATGAAACTACTGTATCAAAATAATTCCTTATAATGACAATTATTGCTTCCATGTGACCAAAAGAATAAAATATAATCAAGACTGATGATATTTAATTCTGTTGGTCACATGGTAGCAATGACTGTCATTATAAGGAATTATTTTGATACAGTAGTTTCAACCTTATGAAACAAATGTGAGAATAAATTATGGCAGAAGTGATACGTCTTCTTTTTCATATCTGTACCATCTAACACAAAGAACAATGCAATATTCCCAATTGTCCCTTTAACAATGACCTGTTCCAATAAGTATCCCTTTCTGCACTATTTATAAATACAGTGGAACCTTGGATTATGAGCATAATTGGTTCCGGGAGTGTGCTCTTAAACCAAGTTACTCTTATATCAAAGCGAATTTTCCCATAGGAAATAATTGAAATGCAGACAATTCGTTCCACAACCCAAAAATATTTACTGTATTTATACAAACTTATTACAGTAATACAATATAATGTACTGTATTCATATAAATATTACAGTACACTAATACAAAATACTGTACAGTAAAAAACATATAAAGCAAATTAAACTGCACTTTAGCTTACAATAGAATACTACTACTACTACTACTACTACTACTACTTCTACTACTCTTTATTTCTATAGTGCCAACATATTCCGCAGCGCTTTACAATTCAGGAGGATCATATACAAACAAGTAAGAGTTGTAGAAAATACAATATTTAGAGGGAAAAAAGACAACCCCGCTCGTGAGAGCTTACAATCTACAATGAGATATGGGGGGGGGGGGAAGGTACAGATGGTTATTTACAATGACAATCCAGCCATCTACTGGTTAGCAGAGAGAAAGTACAATACTGTATCTACAAATGCAAATTGATAGACATGCTATATAGTATATACTGTACTACAGTATACAGTACATATGTATAGAAAGTTACCTCCAGAGCAGGTCAAAGCATGGTGAAAGGACAGAGCCGGAAATGTGCACCATGAGTATTTGCTCTTCTTGCAAAGCATTGCTCTTAAACCAAGTTACAAATTTATAAAAAGCTTTGCTTGTGTTGCAAAACGCTCTCAAACCAAGTTACTCTCAATCCAAGGTTCCACTGTAGAACATAATCCTATCATATCCATTCATAATTATTTTTCTAAAATAATAATAAAAGAAAATGACATATGTAAAATAAACAGAACGGAAAGTAAAAGGCAATTTATGTGATATGCCCCCTTTGAATTGTAAAGTTCTGTAAAATATGGTGGTATTATATAAATAAAAATGATTAATATTATTATTATAATTTGAGTAAAATGTTACTCTTATGTCAGTAAGATGGAATAGAGGGCAAACAATAAATCGAAGAAAAATAAAGTTGATCAGCACATCCACAAAAATAGATACATTCTTCAAATTTTAGTCCATAAGTAATGAATAATGAAAAAACACATTCTGGTAATAGAAAACAAAAACACTCATGTGATTCTGTCATATTAAGTGGCTTTTAATTGTTTAATACTTACGGAATAAAATTTGAAGAATTTATTTATTTTTTTGGATGTTCAGATCAACTTTATTCTTTCTGGATATGTTTTCTGATGGTCTGCAGTATTTTGTCATGGCACCCATTGTATCCAAAGTAACAGAAAGGAGATAGTTGCACTCTGTAGTGATAAGATATGTGGAACAATGACTGGGAATATAGACATGCATTACTGCTATTAAAATAAAAAAAGGAAAAATTGAGAAAATTGTTTTTTTTTCATAGCAGTAATGCATGTCTATATTCCCATATTCATTTTTCCACATATCTTATCACTACAGAGTGCAACTATCTCCTTTTTGTTACTATGTTTCACATTCAGTTTGCCCCTGTTCACATTAGAAAGATAGGATGGGCCAGCAGTCTTTTTTTTTTCATTGTATACAAAAGACAGATGTCATTATTCAGTGCACAGTGAGCGATTTATTTACTTTTGATATGTAGATTGTCAGAAACACTAAGGGTACCTTCACACTTAGCGATGCAGCAGCGATCCGACCAGCGATCTGACCTGGTCAGGATCGCTGCTGCATCGCTACATGGTCGCTGGTGAGCTGTCAAACAGGCAGATCTCACCAGCGACCACTGAACAGCCCCCAGCCAGCAGCGACGTGCAAGCGACGCTGCGCTTGCACGGAGCCGCCGACTGGAAGCTGCGGAGACTGGTAACTAAGGTAAACATCGGGTATGGTTACCCGATGTTTACATTAGTTACCAGCGCTGTGTGCAGGGAGCAGGGAGCCGCGCACACTGAGCGCTGGCTCCTTGCTCTCCTAGCTGCTGTACACATCGGGTTAATTAACCCGATGTGTAATGCAGCTACATGTGCAGAGAGCAAGGAGCCGCGCACACTGCTTAGCGCTGGCTCCTTGCTCTCCTAGCTGCTATACACATCGGGTTAATTAACCCGATGTGTATAGCAGCTACATGTGCAGAGAGCCGGAGCCGGCAGCACAGGCAGCGTGAGAGCTGCGGAGGCTGGTAACTAAGGTAAATATCGGGTAACCACCTTGGTTACCCGATGTTTATCTTGGTTACAAGCTTACCTCAGCTGCCAGACACCGGCTCCTGCTCCCTGCTCGCTTCATTTGTCGCTCTCTCGCTGTCACACACAGCGATCTGTGTGTCACAGCGGGAGAGCGGCTTTGAAGAAAACGAACCAGGGCTGTGTGTAACGAGCAGCGATCTCGCAGCAGGGGCCAGATCGCTGCTCAGTGTCACACACAGCGAGATCGCTAATGAGGTCACTGCTGCGTCACAAAAAGCGTGACTCAGCAGCGATCTCGGCAGCGATCTCGCTGTGTGTGAAGCACCCCTAAGCACAAGGAGTGCACTGTGCATTTGCAGTGGATTTTGTGCACACATTTGAGTGCATAAAATCCACATCATCATACAGTTCTAGTTAAGTAGATGAAAGTTTGTCTGCATCATCTCCATTCTTTGTATGTGATTCATTGCAGGTTTAATTTCTTGCAATGGATGGGGTGAAATATGAGGCATATTTCTAACATTAAAGTTATGCCTTTACTTTTGCTGCTAATTACATGCATGACATGAGGCAGTATGAGTAAAATGTGTCTAACATGCCAAGTGATATCTCCTAAGATTTGCCCCTAGGTTCCTCAAGAGACAACAGATCATGTTTTCAAGATTTCCCTAGTGTTATAGCACAGTAGATGGATTTTTCATCTACTCAATACTAAGGAAGTCCTGCAAACATGATCTTTTGGTGGCTCTCGAGGACTGGAGTTGGGGAACACTTGGGCAAGAGAACCACTTTGTGCCACAGAGAGGTGGCCACATGAGCACTGTTCCGCTCCCGTGGAAGCAGCCAAGCTGCTCGGATCCGGGTTCACTGTGGTTCGAGGGTCAAGTATGGGAGCTTGCTGTCAGGGCTCACGCTTGGGATTTTCTGGACCCTTTTGGATTAGAAAGTCCTATCCCCCTCGTTGCGCTAATGCCCCGATTCTGGAGTGGGTGGGAACAGATCAAAAAGGCTCCGTTCTCCTCAGGTGAATTGTCGGGTTGCCTGAAGCTACTCCTCGACCTAGGGTCCGTGTACCCCGTCATGTCTTTGTTCCCGGACCGGTGACAGTGCTAGACTGCCGGCTGTCCTCCTTGACAGGTCCAGGCACCTTGCCACAATATCCTGTTACTGTGGGTCCGACTCCCTTAGGCCCAGACCACCGTCTGCAACCTAGACAGCTTCTCTAGGATCCACCGCTCCCAACCTCCTCTGAGCTCCTCACAGCTCGACGGTTACTTCCTAGCCACTCTCCTTCAACTCACTGTCTACTGACTACATTCCTCACCTCCCCTCCCTGACCCCCCCCAGGTGGGTGACTCTATTCCACTCAAGCCGTCCACTGGTGTGTCTGGTGGGTGTGGTGCAGGGTGTATCTATGATTTGATTTGCTGTTGGAGGCAACACTATTAGATAGGGACCCAGACCCAAGAGGGAGGCAGATACTGCATTAAAGGGAAGCTTGTGCAGTACCCTGTGATGACCTGATAGTCCAGGGGCGTCACAAGCACCACTTCACAAAAAAGTAAGGGTTCATTTACATATATAGATATCTGATTAATTTCTGTATGATCACATCAAAATTGTACATTGATCAGTTTGATCTGATTAAAATTTGTATCAGCTGCCAGAAAAATTGTGTTTAATAATCTGCTAAATGCAATGATGCTAGCATATAAACAGATTATTGGGGGGAAAGAAACAGCAACAACAACTCCATGATAAGAATAGGAAGTTTTTACTTTAGGACGATTACAATAGATGAGGGAGGCAAGAATATCTGTTGGTATAAATAGTGAACAGACCTTTTTTTTCATCTGTAAGATCAGTTTCAGGGTTGGATATATAAGGCTAAGTTCACACTTCCGTTGTTTTGTATCAGTCACAATCCGTCGCCTTGAGGAATTACGGTATCCTGCAAAATATTTTGCAGGATTCCAGTTTTTCCCCATAGAGTTCTATTGGCGACGGATTGTGACTGATGATGCTGCATTGCATCTGCTGCGTCACGGTCAGTCGTTTTTTGACTGACCGCCGGGCGGGAGCAATGCAGCATGTAACGTTTTTTGTGCAGTGGAATCCGTTGGATTTCGCTGCGCATGCGCTCTCTGGCTCCCCGCACAGGTAACCAGGATAAACATCGGGTTACTAAGCAACGCGCTTTGGTTAGTTACCCAGTATTTACACTGGTTACGGGTGCAGGGAGCCCGCGCTAAGCGGTGTATGCTAGTAACCAAGATAAATATCGGGTAACCAAGCAAAAAGTGCTTTGTTTTACCCGATATTTACCCTGGCTGTGCACAGAGCCAGACACTTCACCGCTCGGCTCCGCCCCCTCCTGCACTCAGCATGTATATACACACACACACACACACACTCTCTCACACTTACACCCACACTCACACTCACTTGTCCTGCAGTCCCCACGGCACTGATGTCCTCAGTGCCACGGCCCTGCTCGGCTCCACCCACCCCGAACTTCGCCCCCTCGTGCTCCGCCCCCCGCACACAGCATGTATACACACACACACACACACTTACACTCACCTGTCCTGCAGTCCCCGCGGCACTGACGTACTCAATGCCATGGCCCCGCTCGGCTCCACCCACCCCGAAGTCTGCCCCCATAACTCCGCCCCCCGCACACAACGGAATCCGACAAAGAATTCTGTTCTTTGTCATCCGTTGTCATCCGTTGTACAGCGCATCAGTCACATGCGTCAAGCGACGCATGTGACTGATGCAAAACAACGGAAGTGTGAACTTAGCCTTATTGGTGCACCCTGTGCAGCCGCAGAGTGGCCCAAAAGGTAAAGGGGCTCATTTCTACCTCCAAAGCAGGTGGAATTTTGCATTTTTATGAGCTCTAGGCTGCAAAGTGCCCATATATTGTTTTTGCACCGGAGCCCTTTTCTGTCTGTGTCTGTCAGTGATCAGTTTGACTGGTCAGAAATCTGTGTGTGAATGCAGCAGAACACATACACAACAAATACAGAACACTTACACAGCAAATACAGAACACATACACAGCAAATACAGAACACATACACAGCAAATACAGAACACATACACAGCAAATACAGAACACACACACAGCAAATACAGAACACATACACAACAAATAAAGAACACATACACAGCAAATACAGAACACACACACAGCAAATACAGAACACATACACAGCAAATACAGAACACATACAGAATACATACAGAACACATACACAGCAAATACAGAACACATACACAGCAAATACAGAACACATACACAGCAAATACAGAACACACACACAGCAAATACAGAACACATACACAACAAATAAAGAACACATACACAGCAAATACAGAACACACACACAGCAAATACAGAACACATACACAGCAAATACAGAACACATACACAGCAAATACAGAACACATACACAGCAAATACAGAACACATACACAACAAATAAAGAACACATACACAGCAAATACAGAACACACACACAGCAAATACAGAACACATACACAGCAAATACAGAACACATACACAGCAAATACAGAACACATACACAGCAAATACAGAACACATACACAGCAAATACAGAACACATACACAGCAAATACAGAACACATACACAACAAATAAAGAACACATACACAGCAAATACAGAACACACACACAGCAAATACAGAACACATACACAGCAAATACAGAACACATACACAGCAAATACAGAACACATACACAGCAAATACAGAACACATACACAACAAATACAGAACACATACACAGCAAATACAGAACACACACACAGCAAATACAGAACACATACACAGCAAATACAGAACACATACACAGCAAATACAGAACACATACACAGCAAATACAGAACACATACACAGCAAATACAGAACACATACACAGCAAATACAGAACACATACACAGCAAATACAGAACACATACACAGCAAATACAGAACACACACACAGCAAATACAGAACACATACACAGCAAATACAGAACACATACAAAGCAAATACAGAACACATACAAAGCAAATACAGAACACATACACAGCAAATACAGAACACATACACAGCAAATACAGAACACATACACAGCAAATACAGAACACATACACAGCAAATACAGAACACATACAAAGCAAATACAGAACACATACACAGCAAATACAGAACACATACACAGCAAATACAGAACACACACACAGCAAATACAGAACACATACACAACAATACAGAACACATACACAGCAAATACAGAACACATACACAGCAAATACAGAACACATACACAACAAATACAGAACACAAACACAGCAAATACAGAACACATACACAGCAAATACAGAACACACACACAGCAAATACAGAACACACACACAGCAAATACAGAACACACACACAGCAAATACAGAACACATACACAGCAAATACAGAACACACACACAGCAAATACAGAACACACACACAGCAAATACAGAACACATACACAGCAAATACAGAACACACACACAGCAAATACAGAACACACACACAGCAAATACAGAACACATACACAACAATACAGAACACATACACAGCAAATACAGAACACATACACAGCAAATACAGAACACATACACAGCAAATACAGAACACATACACAGCAAATACAGAACACATACACAGCAAATACAGAACACATACACAACAAATACAGAACACACACACAGCAAATACAGAACACATACACAACAATACAGAACACATACACAGCAAATACAGAACACACACACAGCAAATACAGAACACATACACAGCAAATACAGAACACATACACAGCAAATACAGAACACATACACAGCAAATACAGAACACATACACAGCAAATACAGAACACATACACAGCAAATACAGAACACATACACAGCAAATACAGAACACATACACAGCAAATACAGAACACACACACAGCAAATACAGAACACATACACAGCAAATACAGAACACATACACAGCAAATACAGAACACATACACAGCAAATACAGAACACATACACAGCAAATACAGAACACATACACAGCAAATACAGAACACATACACAGCAAATACAGAACACATACACAGCAAATACAGAACACACACACAGCAAATACAGAACACATACACAGCAAATACAGAACACATACAAAGCAAATACAGAACACATACACAGCAAATACAGAACACATACACAGCAAATACAGAACACACACAGCAAATACAGAACACATACACAGCAAATACAGAACACACACACAGCAAATACAGAACACATACAAAGCAAATACAGAACACATACACAGCAAATACAGAACACATACAAAGCAAATACAGAACACATACACAGCAAATACAGAACACATACACAGCAAATACAGAACACATACACAGCAAATACAGAACACATACACAGCAAATACAGAACACATACACAGCAAATACAGAACACATACACAGCAAATACAGAACACACACACAGCAAATACAGAACACATACACAGCAAATACAGAACACATACACAGCAAATACAGAACACATACACAGCAAATACAGAACACATACACAGCAAATACAGAACACATACACAGCAAATACAGAACACATACACAGCAAATACAGAACACATACACAGCAAATACAGAACACACACACAGCAAATACAGAACACATACACAGCAAATACAGAACACATACAAAGCAAATACAGAACACATACACAGCAAATACAGAACACATACACAGCAAATACAGAACACACACAGCAAATACAGAACACATACACAGCAAATACAGAACACACACACAGCAAATACAGAACACATACAAAGCAAATACAGAACACATACACAGCAAATACAGAACACATACAAAGCAAATACAGAACACATACACAGCAAATACAGAACACATACACAGCAAATACAGAACACATACACAGCAAATACAGAACACATACACAGCAAATACAGAACACATACAAAGCAAATACAGAACACATACACAGCAAATACAGAACACACACACAGCAAATACAGAACACATACACAACAATACAGAACACATACACAGCAAATACAGAACACATACACAGCAAATACAGAACACATATACAACAAATACAGAACACAAACACAGCAAATACAGAACACATACACAGCAAATACAGAACACACACACAGCAAATACAGAACACACACACAGCAAATACAGAACACACACACACAGCAAATACAGAACACATACACAGCAAATACAGAACACATACACAGCAAATACAGAACACATACACAGCAAATACAGAACACACACACAGCAAATACAGAACACACACACAGCAAATACAGAACACATACACAACAATACAGAACACATACACAGCAAATACAGAACACATACACAGCAAATACAGAACACATACACAGCAAATACAGAACACATACACAGCAAATACAGAACACATACACAGCAAATACAGAACACATACACAACAAATACAGAACACACACACAGCAAATACAGAACACATACACAACAATACAGAACACATACACAGCAAATACAGAACACATACACAGCAAATACAGAACACATACACAGCAAATACAGAACACATACACAACAAATACAGAACACATACACAGCAAATATGTGGCGCCCCTGACCTGGTCAGGCACCACTGAGTACTGCACCCATGCTGGGGACAGTACAATACAGGTAATCCAGAAGGCTGACCGGGGTGTGGAACACAGGCGCATAGTGATCAGGTCTCACACATGTACCCATGAGAGGACCCCTGGGGATCCCAGGAGGGGGAAAAGCCTTGACCTTCACTGGAATAGTGGAGGGGGCCAAAAGCCTCCATCTCCTCTCAAGGGGTGTGGTAAGAGAGTCTGGTTGCTAGGTGGCGTAGGCAAGAACAGGAGAGGAGGGGCAGTGAGTCAGTTAGAGCAGAACTCCATAGGGCTCAGTGAGGAGCAGACCTGTGGGGCTGTTGCTGTCTAACAGCGCCCGCGCAGTGGCTACTGACGGGGGAGAACGGTCAACTAGGAGTGCTACCCGAAATCCATCTTCAGCTAGAGAGAAGAGCACGGAGTGGGAAGTAAGGAGACTGCTAGGGAGAACCAGGCCCAAACGGGCGGCAGATCCCGAAGCGGAGATAGATCCAGCTTTCTTTTGCTAAACCTGCCGGTGTGGGGCTCTCAAAGCCCACGCCACAACACCACAAAAGCCGCAGCCACGTAGCCACAGTTAGGGCCCATAGCTCACAGGAGGCAAGAAGCTGGAGTGATCTGGCCCAGGCAACAAGCACACGGCAAACGAAGGGGAGTGAGGCTTCAGCAACTTCCCTGGGTGACCCCCATAGGGACTCAAAGTCGGGGTCACCCCAAACCACCAAGGGCTAAGGAAGGCGAGTTAGTAGTCACCCTCACAAGTCAGCCTGAAGGACACCTGGTTCCCGCCTGGTTCATCCCAGCTACGCCCGGGTTACTCACCCTGCCACCTGAAGTGAGTAAAAACCCTGAAAGACATCCTGCCTGTGTTGAGTCATTCTGCGCCTTGTGGTACTACGCACCTACACAGGGCCCTGGGGCTTGCCTCACTCTCAGGAGGCTATTCCAACTAACTGCACTCACCATCAGCCCCAGGCGTCCCTCAACCTGCAGTGGCGGTCCCCACTGACCGCAATTCTGAGAGTGGCGTCACGACAAGAAGAAGATCTCCTACCTGTGACCAGATCCAGCCGAGTGGAGTCCCTGAAGGTAATGCACCGACACTACACCTGTGGGGCTTCACATCTGGCGTCACGAACAGGATAAGGACTAGACCTGTTGAGACAGGTGACCATGTGCCTGGGCGGTCCGCTTGAAAAATTGGAAGCGCCGCCATATTGCCACCATGAAAAGCGCGCTGAAAAACAACAGCAGCCCGCGCTGGAAGAAGTTACCGCCCACGAAGAGGTGTGGCTACCCAGAGATCCCCTGCAGAGTTCTGACCTCGCTTGTGAAGAAAGCGGAAGCGTCCAGAGACGTCGGGACAGAAAGGGAGCCAGAAGCCTGCTGCTGGGAGAGGAGCTGCTGAAAGAGGCAGAGCGGAAACTGAACAGCTTGCTACTAGAGGCAACGACGAGTCCACTGCTGGGAAATCGTGCAGAAGAAGGCACAGAGGAAATGGCGTCTGACCGCAGAAACCCAGAACCAGGCTCCGCTGCCTGGTGGTATCGGGAGCTTGCCCAGTTCTGCGACCGACTGGAGACCCGGGTCGTGGAGCAGATCAGAGAAGAACGCATGGAGCTTCTGGAGATGGCTGCCGCGGTTCAGGCCTATGAGAGGGGAACCGCACGACGAGTGCCAGACCGGACGGCGACGACTCAGACCCCGATGCTGCCACCGATGGGTGAGTCCAGTATTACCCCTGCCGGCCCGGATGCCCCGACCCCTGCTGCCACGCCCGCGGTCCCTGAAGAGGCGCCCGGCGCGGCGACGCTGAGCCAGGCCGCAGCCACGCCAGGTGCGGCCCGCCAAGCCCAGGCTGCCGCAGCGATGCCCTGCTCGGCCCGCCAAGCCCCGGCCGCCGCAGCGATGCCCTGCTCGGCCCGTCAAGCCCCGGCCGCCGCAGCGATGCCCTGCTCGGCCCGTCAAGCCCCGGCCGCCGCAGCGATGCCCTGCTCGGCCCGCCAAGCCCCGGCCGCCGCAGCGATGCCCTGCTCGGCCCGTCAAGCCCCGGCTGCCGCAGCGATGCCCTGCTCGGCCCACCAAGACCCGGTCCCTGCAGCGACGCCCAGCCCAGCCTGCACAGATCCCATCGCAGCTGCGACGCCGATCCAGGCCGCCGCCATACAGGGCGCGGCCCGCCAAGACCAGGCCGCCGCCATACAGGGCGCGGCCCGCCAAGACCAGGCCGCCGCCATACAGGGCGCGGCCCGCCAAGACCAGGCCGCCGCCATACAGGGCGCGGCCCGCCAAGACCAGGCCGCCGCCATACAGGGCGCGGCCCGCCAAGACCAGGCCGCCACCATGCCAGGCGCGGCCCGCCAAGAGATTGCATCACCATTTTCCCCGGCCTGCAAGGCCAGAGCAGACACCGCTCCCCGGTCCAAAGAGGTCCCTGCTGGAAAGCCCACGCTGGGGGAGGACCCCGAATACTGGAAGCTGAAGGCTGACCTAGAGGCCCAGTTCCCACAAGAGATGGTGGATCGGTATCTGCTCCCTCCGCACACCCCCAAGAGGATTCCGGCAACCCCTGCAGCAACCACGCCAAAGAGTCCCCCGCCTGGGCCTGTTGAAGGAAGTTCATCCCCAGCACCGCCACCAAAGGAGTGCCAAGAAGAACTAAGGGGGAGAGGAGGCCAGGAAACTGAGGAGCTGACTCCGGAGCCACCGGCAGTGGAGCAATACTCAGAGCCGGAGATGTTACCCTATTCCCGTTGGGATGAGGAGGACTTGACACCGTCTGCTGATGAAGACCAGCCCAGAAACCTCACCTGGGGCCCTTCAGGCATTGAGGTAACAGCCCAGCAGAACCCAGCCCGCAAGACAAGGCGTCGCAACAGACCAATGCTGTCCCCTGCACCACAGTCTCCAGAGCAGAGAGAAGTCACAGCCAGAGACCTACAGGAGAAAAGGTTACTGAGAAGGTCCAAAGCCCAGGTCAGAGGACCCCTTTGCAGAGGAGTAGTAGAGGACTTCAACTTGAAAAGCGGATATGGCTTTATTGTAGCCCCTGGTATCAAAGAAGGGATATTTGTCAACAGAAGAGATGTGAGCGCTCATCTGCCTAGAGGACACCCTGGCAGAAACCTAAAGATGGGGGATTCAGTACAATTCACTATGCATGAAGGCGAAAGAGGACTGTACGCGCTTGACGTAGCACTATGTACCAGCAAACCCTACAGCCACCCCATGCTACAGGAAAAAGACAAAGAACCTACAGATGAAACTACCTCAGACGACGACAAAGAGCAAGGAAGCAACAGGTGCCGCAGCCCAACAGGCCAAAGCCCTGGTGAAATGGAGGAGTAAAGTAAAGAAAGAAGTTACCAGTTGAAGTTTTGAAAAGTTTGTTTTGCAACGTTTACGTTTAAGCATGTGCCCACAAAAACTATTGTGAGAAAACCATAAACCTTAAGGCTATGAACTGGCTATAGCCACAAACTCTCGCAGTGTAAATAGTTACACCAAAAGGGCACCACCACCACCAGAGTCAGCCTGTTTAGGGGCTTGGCTCGTCTGCAACCAGGGGGCCCGTCCGTATATAGGGCCTTGGCTTACCTGCAACCAGAGAGCATGCCTGTTTATGGGGCCTGGCTCTCCACCACAAAGAGGGTACCTGGTCAGCACCAACTGTGGAGGCCGCCTCTGCATCCTGCCAGAAGAGGCTGAAGGCGCGGATCCACCAGGCCAGGTATACCCTGAAACCACCAGCCCATGTAAGCCGCCTCTACATCCTGCCAGAAGTGGCTGAAGCCGCGGCCAACGTGAAAGGGTTTTGGGTGGGTTAACGGACTTGTGGGTGGAGGGTGGTGATGTATGGTACCTGGTGGTTTTAAAAATGTTTTACCATGTTTTAATGTTTTATGCATTTTAAAATGTTGTCTTGCAGCCCGAGGATGTGCTGGTGATAACTAAGGGGGAATGTGGCGCCCCTGACCTGGTCAGGCACCACTGAGTACTGCACCCATGCTGGGGACAGTACAATACAGGTAATCCAGAAGGCTGACCGGGGTGTGGAACACAGGCGCATAGTAATCAGCTCTCACACATGTACCCATGAGAGGACCCCTGGGGATCCCAGGAGGGGGAAAAGCCTTGACCTTCACTGGAATAGTGGAGGGGGCCAAAAGCCTCCATCTCCTCTCAAGGGGTGTGGTAAGAGAGTCTGGTTGCTAGGTGGCGTAGGCAAGAACAGGAGAGGAGGGGCAGTGAGTCAGTTAGAGCAGAACTCCATAGGGCTCAGTGAGGAGCAGACCTGTGGGGCTGTTGCTGTCTAACAGCGCCCGCGCAGTGGCTACTGACGGGGGAGAACGGTCAACTAGGAGTGCTACCCGAAATCCATCTTCAGCTAGAGAGAAGAGCACGGAGTGGGAAGTAAGGAGACTGCTAGGGAGAACCAGGCCCAAACGGGCGGCAGATCCCGAAGCGGAGATAGATCCAGCTTTCTTTTGCTAAACCTGCCGGTGTGGGGCTCTCAAAGCCCACGCCACAACACCACAAAAGCCGCAGCCACGTAGCCACAGTTAGGGCCCATAGCTCACAGGAGGCAAGAAGCTGGAGTGATCTGGCCCAGGCAACAAGCACACGGCAAACGAAGGGGAGTGAGGCTTCAGCAACTTCCCTGGGTGACCCCCATAGGGACTCAAAGTCGGGGTCACCCCAAACCACCAAGGGCTAAGGAAGGCGAGTTAGTAGTCACCCTCACAAGTCAGCCTGAAGGACACCTGGTTCCCGCCTGGTTCATCCCAGCTACGCCCGGGTTACTCACCCTGCCACCTGAAGTGAGTAAAAACCCTGAAAGACATCCTGCCTGTGTTGAGTCATTCTGCGCCTTGTGGTACTACGCACCTACACAGGGCCCTGGGGCTTGCCTCACTCTCAGGAGGCTATTCCAACTAACTGCACTCACCATCAGCCCCAGGCGTCCCTCAACCTGCAGTGGCGGTCCCCACTGACCGCAATTCTGAGAGTGGCGTCACGACAAGAAGAAGATCTCCTACCTGTGACCAGATCCAGCTACGTGGAGTCCCTGAAGGTAATGCACCGACACAACACCTGTGGGGCTTCACAAATACAGAACACATACACAGCAAATACAGAACACACACACAGAAAATACAGAACACATACACAGCAAATACAGAACACATACACAGCAAATACAGAACACATACACAGCAAATACAGAACACATACAGAATACATACAGAATAGATACAGAACACATACAGAATGCATATACAACACATACAGAATACACACACAGAACACATATACAACACATACAGAACACACACAGAACACATATACCACACATACAGAACACACACACAGCAAATACAGAACACATACACAGCAAATACAGAACACATACACAGCAAATACAGAACACATACAGAATACATACAGAATAGATACAGAACACATATGCACAACACATACAGAATGCATATACAACACATACAGAATACACACAGAACACATATACAACACATACAGAACACACACAGAACACATATACAACACATACAGAACACATATACAACACATACACAACACATATAGAACACATACAGAACACACACAGAACACATATACAACACATACAGAACACACAGAACAGATATACAATACATACACAACACATACAGAACACATATACAACACATACACAACACATATAGAACACATACAGAACACACACAGAACACATATACAACACATACAGAACACACAGAACAGATATACAATACATACACAACACATACAGAACACATATACAACACATACACAACACATATAGAACACATACAGAACACACACAGAACACATATACAACACATACAGAACACACAGAACAGATATACAATACATACACAACACATACAGAACACATATACAACACATACACAACACATATAGAACACATACAGAACACACACAGAACACATATACAACACATACAGAACACACAGAACAGATATACAATACATACACAACACATATAGAACACATACACAACACATATACAACACATACAGAACACACAGAACAGATATACAATACATACACAACACATACAGAACACATATACAACACATACACAACACATATAGAACACATACAGAACACACACAGAACACATATACAACACATACAGAACACACAGAACAGATATACAATACATACACAACACATATAGAACACATATACAACACATACAGAAAACACATAGAACACATACACAACACATATCAAACATATAGAACAGATATACAACATATACAGAACAGATACAGAAAACACACGGAACTCAAGCAGAACACATATAGAACAAATACAGAACACATACAAAATACATATATAACACATACACAACAAATACAAGGAGTCAAATCTCTTTGGACGATGATTGAATTCGGCGCTTGGGATCCAGCAGCCACTTCATTTTGGGCACTTAATGATCTGACGTTAATCAGTTAGATAATACAAGCCTGCTAGGGTAATCTGAGCGCTGCCATGGGTTAATGTTGTAAATGATTTGGAGACCCCTGGGGGGATCTGGTAATGGTGGAAGCTATTGGGATCATAGAGTGCTGAAAATTTTTCAAGCTTATCTTCCAACAAAATACTGGTCTCCTGGGAGGAGAGATTAATGAGAGGCACATAGACGGGCAGCAGTCGGCCCTGTTTGGGAGAGATAGGCTTTTTGTGGGACCCCTTGAATACAATTAATCCAGTCTGTTCATTCCTTCCAGCAATGGAGGTTTCTATAATATATTTTAGATCTGTTTGTTTTATATTTATTTTATCTTTGTGGCCAATCAAGACAAGGCCTTCCCTGCCCCCAGTGACTATAATCTTAGAAGAACAGTCTGTATGTGCTGTGCTGCTATCTGCTTCCATGTTATCCTGGTCCTGGAAGTGTAAATTCAGCATATTAAGTACAAGGCAGACTTTCTGGAAGAGAAAGAAGAGATTTTCTTAGAGAGAATTTTGGTCTATAAATAGCAGCTGGTGCGGATTTAATGGAGCATTTTGTTAGCGGCTCGTGCGGTGTCTGGAGAGCGGCCTCCTTCCATCATCTTTTTAATTTAGAAAGGCAAGCAGAGCTGGTACGGTGCCGCACCAGTGAGCCTGGGTACCAGAGACACTAACCGGCCATGGTGGACCCCTCCAGCCTCCGGGATCAGGTGCAGCACAATATGGGGGTGCTACAGGATCACTGGGTGCATAGAGTATGAGGGGAGCAATTCTCCTAATATAATGTTCCCGACAGCAGCCAAAACTATCTTAGGCTATGTGCACACAGTGCGTTTTTATCACTTTTTTATGCATTTTTAGTGCAGTTTTGTCACAAAACAGCAGGCAAATCCATATGCCAGCAAAGTCAATGAAAAACCTGACATTTTGTGCACATGTTGCTTTTATCCTTCACAGATTTGATGCAGAAATAAATCTGCAGCATGTCCCTTCTTTCAGCATTTTTGCAGTGTTTTTTTCACCCCAGAATGCATGAGAAACGCACCAAAAACAAGGCAAAAACACATGCAATAAATGCTGCGTTATTCCTGAGAAGATATGCAGAAATGGTGCAGAAATTTCTGCAACCGAATACTGAGAAGTGCGCACATTGCCTGTGTGCACAAGATGTCCTTTTTTCAGCAGACAAACCCTCCTTCACACGTCTGCATTAAAATCAATGGGTCAGTGCACACACCCGTGTTTTGACATGGACCAGGTGTCCGTGTGGCACACAGACGAGTCCATATGCTCCACACGACGACATGTCCGTTTTTTCTCCGGCAGCACGGGAGTCACATGGACCGCACTCTGATGTTATCCATGTGACATCAGTGTGACACATACAGGAGGAAACACAGGTCACATAAAATTAAAGAATTTTTATGCTTACCTGTCTCCATTGCTGCTGTCTCTGCCTCTGCTGTTACTTCCAGGCTGCTCATTAAGCTCATGCATATTCACTGCACTGACTTCGGACCTGGAAGTAACAGCAGTGCGGGAAACAGCAGAGCCGGGGACAGGTAAGTATACCACCTCATGCTGTCCATGTGCTGCAGGGACAGCACACGGACACACACACACACACACACACACACACACACACACATATGTACCTTCACCATGGACCTTAGTGTTTTGCACAGACATGTGAAGGAGGCCTAAGGAAGCATTTTTTTTCCTGCAGCCTCATTTTTTAACTTTTTTTAGGTTGTTTTCACATCTGGAGATGATCGAGTGTTTTTTCAGCATTTTTGTAGCCGCTTTTTGCTGGCATTTTCTAGACTATTTTTAGCTCCAACAATGAACTAACTATTTGCAGTTTTTCAAGCAAAATACTTAAAAAAATATATTGACTTGTTGTAACGAGTAAAGAAATTTCTAAGTAGAAAACACCTGAAGAATGGTCAGGTCTAGTGGTGAGCGAGCACTACCATGCTGAGGTGCTCGGTACTCATAACGAGCAATTGGACTCTCGGACGGGTGCGACTCAAGTATAATGGAAGATCCTCCGGAAAAATCCTTGAGTTCCCCATTGACTTCCATTATACTTGATACTCGAGTTGCACCCATCTGAGCATCCAATTGATAGTTACGAGTACAGAGCACCCGAGCATGGTAGTGCCCGCTCATCACTAGTTACGAGTACCGAGCACCCGAGCATGGTAGTGCCCGCTCATCACTAGTTACAAGTATCGAGCACACGAGTATGGTAGTGCTCGCTCATCACTAGTTACAAGTATCGAGCACACGAGTATGGTAGTGCTCGCTCATCACTAGTTACAAGTATTGAGCACCCGAGCATGGTAGTGCCCGCTCATCACTACTTACGAGTACAGAGCACCCGAGCATGGTAGTGTCCGCTCATCACTAGTTACGAGTACTGAGCACCCGAGCATGGTAGTGCTCACTCATCACTAGTTACAAGTATCAAGCACCCGAGCATGGTAGTGCTCACTCATCACTAGTTACAAGTATCAAGCACCCAAGCATGGTAGTGCTCACTCATCACTAGTTACAAGTATCAAGCACCCAAGCATGGTAGTGCTCACTCATCACTAGTTACAAGTATTGAGCACCCGAGCATGGTAGTGCTCGCTCATCACTAGTTACGAGTACAGAGCACCCGAGCATGGTAGTGCCCACTCATCACTAGTTACGAGAACCGAGCACCCGAGCATGGTAGTGCCCACTCATCACTAGTTACGAGTACTGAGCACCCGAGCATGGTAGTGCTCACTCATCACTAGTTACAAGTATCAAGCACCCAAGCATGGTAGTGCTCACTCATCACTAGTTACAAGTATTAAGCACCCGAGCATGGTAGTGCTCGCTCATCACTAGTTACGAGTACAGAGCACCCGAGCATGGTAGTGCTCATTCATCACTAGTTATCAGTACCGAGCACCCGAGCATGGTAGTGCTCGCTCATCACTAGTTAAGAGTACAGAGCACCCGAGCATGGTAGTGCTCACTCATCACTAGTTAAGAGTACTGAGCACCCGAGCATGATAGTGCTCGCTCATCACTAGTTATGAGTACTGAGCACCCGAGCATGGTAGTGCTCGCTCATCACTAGTTACGAGTACTGAGCACCCGAGCATGGTAGTGCTCGCTCATCACTAGTTACGAGTACTGAGCACCCGAGCATGGTAGTGCCCGCTCATCACTAGTTACGAGTACTGAGCAACCTAGCATGGTAGTGCTCGCTCATCACTAGTTACAAGTACTGAGCACCCGAACATGGTAGTGCTCGCTCATCACTAGTTACAAGTACTGAGCACCCGAGCATGGTAGTGCTCGCTCATCACTAGTTACGAGTACTGAGCACCTGAGCATGGTAGTGCCCGCTCATCACTAGTTACGAGTACTGAGCACTCGAGCATGGTAGTGCCCGCTCATCACTAGTTACGAGTACTGAGCACCTGAGCATGGTAGTGCCCGCTCATCACTAGTTACGAGTACTGAGCACCCGAACATGGTAGGGCTCGCTCATCACTAGTTACGAGTACCGAGCACCCGAGCTTGGTAGTGCTCGCTCATCACTAGTTACAAGTACTGAGCACCCGAACATGGTAGTGCTCGCTCATCACTAGTTACAAGTACTGAGCACCCGAGCATGGTAGTGCTCGCTCATTACTAGTTACGAGTACTGAGCACCTGAGCATGGTAGTGCTCGCTCATCACTAGTTACGAGTACTGAGCACTCGAGCATGGTAGTGCCCGCTCATCACTAGTTACGAGTACTGAGCAACCTAGCATGGTAGTGCCCGCTCATCACTAGTTACAAGTACTGAGCACCTGAACATGGCAGTGTGTGCTCATCACTAATGAGGTCACTTCTTTTACCCGTTTGGCTTCTTTGGAAACTTAAACCGGTTAAAAGATGCGCAAAGGCCTGAACATTTAGGCAGCAAATTATTTTTACATAGAATTGCCTGTGTTCATTCTTTTGATTATTTTCTAAACGCTTTTTCAGAATATGGTGTGAACATACCCTAAATAAAAGCGCCTATAGACAATAGACCAAATTTGGCAGACTATCCTTTGAGTATTGGGGGCATCCGGACTCACCCTAATAGGAAAATGAAGGCTGTTATTTTAAAATAAGCATTATTGTTTTTCTGATCCCTCCGTGACTTTAGTTTTGATTCTTTCTGGGTTCCCCGCTTTTTTCTATAATTTATGCTCCGGCTGCTCAGAGGTGTGACCACTGTATCCAATCACTGGCTGCTGGTCAATGCTGTGGTCAGTGATTGGCCAGAGTGATCACATGTCCATCCAGATGAAGAAAACAGTACAGAGAACAGTGGGGAACCCAGATCGGATAAGAGCAGGAATGGTTGGAAATCGCTATGATGGACACTGATCAGTTTTATTATTTTACACCATTCTAAGCGGAATTTATAAAAACATGACCAGTCACCCCTTTAAGACAGAATCCATTAACTGTAGCTATGAATGACATAGGTCAGGTTTTCTCATATGATCTTTTAAAGAGTGTGGAATATGTCTGCTCCTTCCATTAAACACTATTCAAAAGCCAAAACTGAAAATAAAAATGTGTACAAGGAGTATGATATTTCTTTTATAAAGGTATCCTGAGAGACATGTCAAAATCTAGACTAAAGAGAGGTGTTAGCAGTCATTGTACAGAAGGAGGAGGAGGTGAGCTGTGATATCACCTATTGTGAATGGTGGATCCTGTGGTATTTACTATATATAGAGGTGTTATCAGTCATTATAGAGGAGGAGGTGAGCTGTGATATCACCTATTGTGAATTGTGGATTCTGTTATCTACTGTATATAGAGGTGTTAGCAGTCATTATATAGGAGGAAGAGGTGAGATGTGACATCACCTATTGTGAATGGTGGATCCTGTGGTATGTTTTATATATATATAGTGGTGTTATCAGTCATTGCACTGAAGGAGGAGGAGGTGAGCTATGACATCACCTATTGTGAATGGTGGATCCTGTGGTATTTACTGTATATAGAGGTGTTATCAGTCATTACAGAGGAGGAGGTGAGCTGTGATATCACCTATTGTGAATTGTGGATTCTGTTATCTACTGTATATAGAGGTGTTAGCAGTCATTATATAGGAGGAAGAGGTGAGATGTGATATCAACTATTGTGAACGGTGGATCCTGTGGTATGTTTTATACATATATATATATATATATATATATATATATATATATATATATGTGTGTTATCAGTCATTATACAGAAGGAGGAGGAGGTGAGCTATTGTACCGCCCTGGGGCTCGGCCGGCTGCCGAGCCGCTCGGATCCGTGCTCGTCGATGGGTGGCTCGAGCTCCTAACGGACCCGGGGGTCACGTCGCTCTGAAAGGGGGTTGGTGCTACACTTAGGGACTTCGGTGGGGAGGTCCACGGCCGGAGCCGCGGTTGTTTGGAGGGGGGAATTTGAGTTCGTGACACCACCCATGGGTTGTGGTGAATGGATGGACACCACCGCTGCCGTTGACTAGGCTCCAGGGGACGGTGTTGCGCAGCTTGGTGTTGACCCCTCCGTGGGTAGGGGGATGATGGTCCCGGGGGCCCGAGGGAGGTGTTGAGGCGGGGGATTGGATGCGTGTCGATGCGGTGCGCGGCCCGAAGGCACTGTTGTACTCACTATTACAAACACGCTGGAGTCTCTGGTAAACCAAACAAGATGGTGAACGGTGCCCGCAACCGGCTGAGATTTTCCCCTTATCAGGTTGGTGGTTTTCGCCTTTCTCCTGCACCTCACTTATGTAGAAATGTCGACTCCTATGCCTGAGCAACGGTAGTCCGCACCCCAGCCTGATGCATGCCAGTAGAGCCCGTGTACCCGCAGACGCTGGCCGGTGGCTTTACCCTAATGGTTGGGCTGTTGTCTTCAGTTGGGTCTTAGGTGGGAAAGGTCCTAAAGTCCAGTCCTCAATCAGTTGATTTGACTCATCCCAGTTGTTTCTGGGCCTCGTACTGGATCTGAGTACCCCTCCTGGTGCTCCGGTTTCCAATCGGTTCCCCAGTTCGGTACCGGCGGGCCACCACCCGTCCCCGGTCCTTACGGTTCCACCAGCTGTAATCCCAGCTCCTGCAGGCGGCCACCACCATCTTCCTCCTTGCCAGAGGTGACTGGGCTCCGACCCAGACACCTGGTGTAGACTATGGCAGACCTGGACACAGGTCTGCCCTTGAACTTCACTCCACTCCACTGTCAAAACTAGACTACTGTTTTTCCCGCCTCAGAGCCTGTGAACTCCTCGGTGGCCGGAGCCAACCGCCTGGCTCCGCCCCCCTGGTGTGAACATCAAACCCAGAGGGTGGTGACAAGGGTTTTGTAGTTTGGCTGGTGTCACCTTATTAAGGGGTGGGGGGGGGGTTTGTGTAAGGGCCTACATGTGACAACCTGGCTGGTCCAGGGCGTCACACTATGACATCACCTATTGTGAATGGTGGATCCTGTGGTATTTACTGTATATAGGTGTTATCAGTCATTGTACAGAAGGAGGAGGAGGTGAGCTGTGACATTACCTATTGTGAATGGTGGATCCTTTGGTATGTTCTATATATAGAGGTGTTATCAGTCATTGTACAGAAGGAGGAGGAGGTGAGCTATGACATCATCTATTGTGAATGGTGGATCCTGTCTTATCAGTCATTCTACAGGAGGGGGAAGCGGAGCTGTGACATCCCCTATTGTGAATGGTGGATCCTGTGGTATTTACTGTATACAGAGGTGCTATCAGTCATTGTAGAGGAGGAGGTGAGCTGTGACATCACCTATTGTGAATGGTGGATAATGTGTTATCAGTTATTCTATAGGAGGGGGATGAGGTGAGCTGTGACATCACCAATTGTGAATGGTGGATCCTGTGTTGTTAGTCATTCTGCAGGAGGAGGATGAGGTGAGCTGTGACATCGCATATTGTAAATTATAGAATCTGTGTTATTTTTTGTCTTTAGAGGTTTTATCTGTTAATATAATCCTGCATGTGATGGTAAACGTCTGAAAAGTTTTAATGTGACCCTTGACATTAAATGTTACTACTATACATACTAACTATCCTTGCTAAATTCTATTATGCTGCTGGCTGCATTTTTCAGCTTGGTGCCCTGTTTTCTTATTTTCTATACACATCTGATACAGTGGGATGGAGAGTGCTGGATAAACTTTGTCCCATGCCTTACTGTAGTGGGATGGACAGGTACAGATAGGTTGATTGGTGCCCTGTACATTACCCTCTGTTGACTCTTTCTCTTTTATCATATAGTGCTCAAACATTAATTCCAGACAGTTACTTAAAGCACAACAATCACCAGGATTTTCCTATATAGCCTAAAGCCAGTGTTATACTGGCACTATCATGCTAATTCTATAAATACCTTTAGTTGTCAGCTAGGATATATAGGTTTTGAAATAGAAGCAAGTAAAGTTTGTAAAATCAGCATCATGTTGAGTGACAGCAGCTGCCGATCAGCTGATAGCTGGGGTGGGTATTCATAGTTATCCCCTCCCCCTGTTACTTATGCTAATTCTACTTTGTGACTAAAAGGACCTGTGCTGATATCATACCCATTTGACCAGAAGGGACAAGGCCTCAGCCAACAGAAAAATCTTGCTTCCTGGTATCAGCTATGTTGGCTGAGACCCCACCCCTTCTGGTCACATGGGAATGACATCAGCACAGGTCCTTCTAGTCAAAAAGTAAAACGATTATATAATAGAATTAGCATAAGTAACAGGGGGAGGGGATAAGTATGAATACCCACCCCAGCTATCAGCTGATTGGCAGCTGCTATCATTCAACAAGCTGCTGTTTTTATAAACTTTACTTGCTTGTGTTTCAAAACCTATAACTAACCACTAAAGTTATCTATAGAATCAGCTTGATAGTGCCAGTATAGCACTGGCTTTAGGTTATATAGGAAAATCCTAGTGATTTAAAGGGGTCATCCGGGACTATTTACTATCGTATGGGCCTAAGAACTAAATGTGCCGCCCCGCGTCAGCAGCTGGGCTGCTCGGATCTGGATCCGCGGTGGCTCGAGGGGCATCCGGACCCGGGGGTCGAGCGGCCACTCAAACGAAGGGGGTATTTACAGGGGATTGTATATTTAGAGTTTGTGACGCCACCTGTGGTGTGTGGTAATGTGGAGTACCACCGCTGCAGTTGGGAGTACCCGGGGGCGATGGAGTGGGGCAGCCGGATGTTAGAACCCTCCACGGGTAGGGGGGATGCCCCGGGACTCGGTGATGGGAGCTGGAGGGGTGCCATGGGGAGCGAAGAGGGACACTTTCGTACTCACACAGTCCATAAAGCTGACACCGACAACTGGATAAACCAAAGTTCTGGACACCGCTGCTGCTGAGGGGAGCTAGGTTGGGTCTCGTCCCCCGATGGTGTTGCCTGGTGATGTGTGACCTTCCTCCTGGCACCTAGTTCTCTTCTTAGTTGGTCCCGGTAGCATAAAACTAGTAGGTTCCCGCTCCCCAGTGTGGCTAACTATGGGAGCTTGCTCTCAGGGTTCACGCTTGGGATTTTCTGGACCGTTTTAGTGGAAAGTCCTATCCCCTTCGTTGCACTAGTACCCCGATTTTGGAGCGGGTGGAGAGCGGATCTTGAAGGCTCCGTTCTCGTCGGGTAAATTGTCAGGTTGCCTGAAGCTACTCCCTGACCTAGGGACGTACCCCGTCATGCCCTGGTCCCAGCTCGGTGATGGTACAAGGCCGCCGGCTGTCCTCCACGAAAGTTCCGTGCCCCTTGTCACAATCCCCTGTGACCGGGGGTCCAGCTCCTCCTAGGCCCAGACCAACGTCTGCTACCTAGTGACTTCCAAGGAGCCCAGCTCCTGACCTTCACTCTTACACTTCCTCACTTCTACTGACCTACTCCTGACCTCCCGTTACCCACCCGCCAAGTGGGTGACCCTATTCCACTCAGGCTGTCCACTGGTGTGTCAGGTGGGTGTGGTGCAGAGTGTTCCTAGGATTTTGATTGGCTGATGTTGGTAACAC
The DNA here is from genome assembly GCF_048569485.1 of Anomaloglossus baeobatrachus. Taxonomy (NCBI): domain Eukaryota; kingdom Metazoa; phylum Chordata; class Amphibia; order Anura; family Aromobatidae; genus Anomaloglossus; species Anomaloglossus baeobatrachus. Next base: position 56,672,414 of record NC_134359.1, read on the forward strand.
CATAAGTTGGGGACCCGTAACCAAGGAGGAGATGAATATTGCACAGAAGGGCAGATTGCACAATACCCTGTGACGACCTGATAGGCCAGGGCATCACATAAACAATCAAGAAGTTGCTAACTACCTGATCCGCCTGCTGCCAGCTCAGAGCAGTCACAGACCACTCCTGCCAGCGATTCTGCTGCTCATATCAACAGAGAAGCTCTTCCATGACTGCCAAGGTCATGCTGATTGACGGATGGCTCCCCGCAGTTAGGCAGCGGGGATCTGGGTGTCCTTTAGCATGACATCGGCAGTCACATCCTGTCATCAGAGCAGAGCAGAGCAGAAGGGAAGCTGCGACTGTATCCATGTGACATCAGCGGAAGCAGCAGAATCACCGGCAGTATCAATGCGTGATTGCTTAAGGCCGCTTTACACGCTACGACATTGCTAGCAATGTTGAGCGCGATAGCACCCACCCCCGTCGTACATGCGATATCTGGTGCTTGCTGCTGTAGCGAACATTATCGCTACGGCAGCTTCACACACACATACCTGGTCGGCGACGTCGCTGTGACCGCCGAACAATCCCTCCTTCAAGGGGGAGATGCGTTCGGCGTCACTGCAACGTCACTAAGCGGTCGACCAATAGAAACGTAATATCCCGCCCACCTCCTTCCTTCCTCATTGACGGTGGACGCAGGTAAGGAGATGTTTGTCATTCCTGCGGTTTCACACACAGCCATGTGTCGTGCTGCAGGAACGACAAACAACATCGTACCTGCAGCAGTAACGACATTATGTAAATGAACGACGTCACACAGATCAGCGATTTTTTACTCTCTTGCGCTTGTTCATCGTCGCACCTAGGATTTACACATTGCGATGTCGCTACTGGCGCCGGATGTGTGTCACTAACGACGTGACCCCGACGATATATCGGTAGCGATGTCACAGCGTGTAAAGCCCGCCTTAGAGTCAGCAGAGATCGGTGCCAGGCAGGTAGTTAACAACTACCGGCATGTTAGTTCTTAGGCCCACAGTGAAAAAATAAATTAGTCTTGGATCCCTTTAAATAACAATGGCAAATCATGGCAACCTGCGTAGCTCCCTTTCCACAGGTTTAGGATCAGGGGTGCACACTCTGTAAGAAGCCCCCACTTCAGCAGTGGCCAATGATGCCCCCTGCACCGCTCACCCCCAGTCCAGCCCTGATGAGCAGCTTTGGAGAATGTCTCATAGGCGCCTGTCTTCTGTGTATTCCAAACAGTTTTGGGTGAAGATATATTTCCTTTCCCCTGTAAATGTTATTGAGATGTAAATGCCTACTAACCGTGTTGTGTCTGTGCCAATTTAATGGGAATATCTCTCACTCTCTATTATTATCATACTCCACATCTGCCAGCAGGTATTAAAATGTCTGGTTATCAAGACAAATACACAGGTTCTTTCTGTGGCATCAGACTTTCTGCCAAGTCCTTGACGTGACATCCCGGATAAGGAATTAGAAAACAGATCTGTATTTGAAACAAAAATTCACACTTATCATGCTTATCCGGGAGAAGATGGCAGAGAACAACGCTTCGGATAAAATCTTGCCTGCCATCGGCTGAGGTTGACATCTGAGTTATCCGGCCCCGTGCGCACATCGCAGCCTTTAATTTAGATGAGATTAAATCATTTTGGGGTTTTTTTAGACTTTCTATACATGCTGCTGTCAGAGAAAGGGAACAGAACATGACCAAAAATAATGTTACGAGCTAATGAGACCACCCTACGAATGTTGTATCAACCCTAACCCCACGTTGATACTAAGCATGTTCCTCCTAACACCTGAATGTCAGAAAAGGGGACATTACAGCACACCTATCAACTCGAAAATAAATCTACTTGTGCAGAATTGGGGGAATACAAGTATTAGGGGTACTTTGCACGTTGCAACATCGCTAGCATCGGCTAGTGATGCCGAGCGCGATAGTCCCCGCCCCTGTCGCAGCTGCGATATCTTGTGATAGCTGCCGTAGCGAACATTATCGCTACGGCAGTTTCACACGCACTTACCTGCCCTGCGACGTTGCTCTGGCCGGCGGCCCGCCTCCTTCCTAAGGGGTCAGGTCATGCAGCGTCACAGCGACGTCACACGGCAGGCAGCCAATAGAAGCGGAGGGGCGGAGATGAGCAGAACGTAAACATCCCGCCCACCTCCTTCCTTCCGCATAGCCGGTGGAGGCAGGTAAGGAGATGTTCCTCGCTCCTGCGGCTTCACACACAGCGATGTCTGCTGCCGCAGGAACGAGGAACTACATCGTATCTCCTATTGGTGCGACATTATGTAAATGACCGACGCTACACAGATCACCGATTTTCAACGCTTTTGCGATCGTTTATCAGCGCATCTAGGATTTACACGTTGCGATGTCGTTACCAGCGCCGGATGTGCGTCACTTTCGATTTGACCCCGACGATATCGCAGTAGCGATGTCGCAGCGTGCAAAGTACCCCTTAGGCTCAGTTCACATGTCCTATAATCATCCATTAGAACAGATCCTGCAGAGATTCGTTGGGATAAAAGTTCTGCAAACACAACTTTTTTGTCTGTTGTTAAATAATTGATGTCTCCCGGATCCGTTTTTTTAACATTAGAGTCTATGGAGGACGGATCCGGTAACAGATTGCTATTTAGTCATCCATTAATCTTGCATTTGTAACGGATCAGCAGTTTTTTCTTACAGGATCTGTTTAAAATGGAAGATAAATAGCAATCCATTAACGGATTCATTCTCCATAGACTCCAATGTTCAAAAACAGAGCCAGCAGACATAATTTTCCCAACGGATCTCTGCAGGATCCTTTCTAACGGATCGGATGATTACTGGACATGTGAACTCAGGCTAAAGCGGGCTTTACACGCTGCGATATCGGTCCCGATATCGCCAGCGTGGGTACCCGCCCCCATCTGTTGTGCGACACGGGCAAATCGCTGCCCGTGCCGCACAACATCGCCCAGACCCGTCACACTACTTACCTGCCCGGCGACGTCGCTGTGACCAGCGAACCGCCTCCTTTCTAAGGGGGCGGTCCGTGCGGCGTCACAGCGACGTCACTGAGCGGCCGCCCAATAGCAGCGGAGGGGCGGAGCTGAGCGGGACGTAACATCCCGCCCACCTCTTTCCTTCCGCATAGCGGCCGGGAGGCAGGTAAGGAGAACTTCCTCGCTCCTGCGGTGTCACACGGAGCGATGTGTGCTGCCGCAGGAACGAGAAACAACCTCGTTACTGCTGCAGTAACGATTTTTGAGAATGGACCCCGATGTCACCGATGAGTGATTTTGCACGTTTTTGCAACGATGCAAAATCGCTCATCGGTGTCACACACAACTGCATCGCTAATGCGGCCGGATGTGCGTCACCAATTCCGTGACCCCAACGACTTCGCATTAGCGATGTCGTAGCGTGTAAAGCCCCCTTAAGGCCGCTTTCACACTGCGCTCCGATTTCCTTTCAGTGGTCCTGTTGGGGCTTCTATCCAAACCCCCTGCAAAACGGGCTTTGGATGTATGTGCTGACGGGGCCATTGACTATAATGGTAAAGATGAATTTATCATGTGCTCTGTTGGGCACCATTTTCGGGAGTATACGCGTACTGGAGGCGAATACCCAGATGCAGTCTACCCACTGTATAACATGCACTTATCTTTGTAGGTTGTAAGTAAATCAATATTGGAATTACATGATAATTTGCTTAGATGGATAATCAAATAGATTGGATTTCATAGAGTCATGACTAACTAGCTGTGCCATCTAACTAAGCTTTACCATGTGTAGGCAAGGCAGTGCCAGGGGTTGTACCCATGCATATTTATTCACACTGAAGGGTAAAGAGGTTATTTGGTAATGCACCTGTCACAGGTGACTAGGGGACACAGTGAAACCTATGCTGGCCCTAAGACTGGGGCCCCTGCCCACACCCTCACCCTGGAAGTACTCTTAAAGGTAGGGAGGTCCGGGCCCCTGACCTGGCCCTGTCTCCTGTCCGGCCCTGACCTAATACCCCCCGCACCTCCCCACCCAGTGGTTGGCAGGACCCAAAGTATTAAACCTCCCAGAAGACAAGGGGGTAAAACTGAAACTCACGCCCACAGCAAATATCCACAGAGGAGAGACAAAAAGACACTGGAGGGGATAAACCAAAGGAGAAGGAGAAAGTCACACCAAGGAACTTTCATTCACCACAAACAAGTCGCTGACCACCAAAAGGAAGATCGCCACAGACGCCAGGATATTGCAACAGTGATAACTCAGAAAATTCCCAAGACTTAACTAGGAGGAGATCAGCTAAATGTGCTGATTAGCAAACTCGTTCTCTGAGAAGCCACACATTGCTCCAGGAGGCATTAACTCCTAAAGTTCCCAAAGCAGTGGTAGTATAACAGCCGACGCCTGGCAGAACAGAGCTCCTCAATAGAAGCCAGGTTGCTTGTTGGACTCTGAAGTGTGTACAGAGACCAACCTGGTAGTAGCAAATGCCGATCCGGGCAGCGTATGATAGGTTGATTGTCAGACTCAATAGTATGGACGGAGTCCGACATGGTAGTAGCAATCCGCAAACGTGGATTTGGATCACGCATGACAGTACTAAACACTGAGATCGGTAATGGCATGACACAACTGCTTCCAGGTAGACTATTGACCTTCCCCCATTGTACTTTCTCCACTGTGCCATTCAACCAATCTGATTGTTAAGGATATTTTACATAACACCTGCAATATTTTTAGCTTCTTTGTCATCCCTAAACTCCTCCAGTCTACCTTGATTGACATCCTTCGATAGTTGCATAGATTTTAAAAATTATTTTTGCAATTGGATTTCATTAACAATTTTGCACCGTTTGCCTTTATGCCTCTTTGTTGTACTGTCTATTGCTGGCCGCAGAATGAATTAACTGAGAATCCATCAGTGAGCTGGTTTTGGTGTAACAGGAGAGTTTTTTCTGAGCTCCTCTAAGCTGATTTGTGGCCAAAGAACACTTCAAAGTTTAATGTGCAAGAAACAAAGAGCCTCTAAAAGCCAAAAGCTAAAATCCAAAGAACAAAACCACAAAATGAGCAAATACCCTATAATAAGTAAACAGTAGTAGTAGTACATGTAAATAACATAGGGCACTTATTTAAAGGACGCTTTAAACGCTGCGATCTCCCTAGCGATGTCGCTGGTGAAAGCACCCGCCCCCATCGTTTGTGCGTCACAGGCATGACGCATCTATAAGGGATAAGCAGGTTATCCTGCAGAAACACCCCCCCGTACTATATCACCCTAAATAAAGACGAGAACCACGACTTTATTGCAGGAATGGCCACAGTTTTATTTTACCGTATATATGTATACCAAAACTCGTGGCCCAACATGCCACTCAATTGTTCAACTTAACCTTATACATATATACCCGTATAACCAGAAACACCGATAGATCCGTCCGAGAGGCAAACCATCATTCCTAACCCCCCGGCCGTAACCTCCAAACCGGCCCAGAGGACCACCTCGGCCGTGATCACCCGGCCCAAGGTGAGGGGTAACAACGTTCCATCGTTAATTACCCCTACCCAGAACCTGCGGGACCTCCGCCCACAAGTTCCCATCCACTCCGAAGCCACTCCCCTTGAGCGACTTCGTACCAAACAACCGACTGTCGGTACTCCCAACCTCTCAGACGGACCTATCACCCCGCCACAGGCCGGCCAAGTGACACCCTTACTTGGCCCGAGCCCCCCACACCCCCAGTGCTTGCTCTAGGCCATCCCTCAAACCCAACATCCATAAATCCAGACCCACATCAGTCAGATGAACCCCATCTCTCCTCAGAGATTGCTCCGTGGACTCCTCCAATTCTCTATGCCGCACCACCAACCCCCCATTTCTCGCCACAAACCTGCCAATAGCCCGGTTCAGCTTGCTCCGGGCCCTATTAATACGGTCTACCGACCTCCCAAAACGCCACTGCGTCCGAGCTATAATGTCTGACCAAACGATAACTATGCCCGGGAACGCCCTCCACAAATGCAACAGGTCCAGCTTAATATCCCTTTTCAATTCCCTCGCCGACCTCACTCCCAAATCGTTCCCCCCCACATGCAAAATTAACACATCAGGGACCCGATCCATCCGGCTATAATAAGCCACCTCAGGGCGCACTCTACCCCAGGTCATGCCCCGAATTCCGAGCCACTTTACTCGAGCTTCCGACACCGACACTCCAAGCTGCCGACCGTCACGTCGCACATCCGCCCGTAACGCTCCCCAATACACATAGGAGTGCCCGAGGATCCACACAAGACATGGACCTAAAATACAAAGACCACGAATAAAAACAGCAACAGAACAAGAAATTGCCCCACAAAACCGGCATCAAACACCAACCTTGAATCCCCCACCCCTGACCATCACCTGACCAAGTGAGGCCTAATGTACGAACGGAACCTGGAAGACTCCCACCTCCCAATCCGCCGGATACAGTCCTCACTCAAACCCCACCTGGCGGCCTCCGTTGCCGCCCCAATCCGGAAAGAGTGAGACCCGTACTCACGTGGCTCCTCCCCCACCCTTGCTAGAGCCATCTTCAGCACCGCATTGAATTGATACCGCGACAAAGCCAATCCCTCCGCATGTCTAAGAAAAACACCAGGGTAACCGCCGCGCACTTTTAAAAACTCTGACACATGTAACACTGGGCACAACTGGTGCCCCGATAAAGCGAACAACACTACTAAGCGCCCCCGGCCCCTCTGATTCGTCTTAGAAAAACGAAGCCGACATTCCACTCTATCCTCCCCCAGCATTACATCACCCAACAGCAAACCACCCATCGCTTGCTTAGTCGGGCTGACCAATTCGCCAATACGAAAGGCCCCAAAAAACGCCAGTACAAAAGCTACCGAAAACAACACCCGCTCATAAGGAGACGAACATAACTCCCCTAAACACCCCACTAAACGCACCAACAATGGCAATGACACCGGCCGCCTAGAGTCACGCGACTGAGCCCCTTTCCGAAAACCCTTCATTGCCTGTCGCACCAGAAAATCCTTAGTTGCGTCCCGAACCCCTTGCATCTGGAACAAAAAGGCCAACGCCGCCAACTTGCAACCAATCACCGAAACCGACCTGCCTTCCGAAAAATCCCCACTTATTAACATCAGTACCCCCAATACTCGACCCTTGTAACCCGACTCCATGAACTCCCTACTTTCCAACTCTGCCCATTCCTTCCACACCGCCTGATATCGGCACCAAGTAGCCTCAGACACCGATCTCCGAATTCCCTCAAATGCTATACCGATGCCAGGTCCCACAGCCAGTTCGGGCAAGGTTCTCCCTCCGCGTCAGCTTCCGGCACCAGCTTCCTGAACCTGCAAAACTGAAACCGTGATAGCGCATCAGCCACCTCGTTGTGAATCCCAGGCACATGCCGAGCCACCACGCAAATGTTTAAATCCAAGCAACGCAACACGAGATGCCTTAAATACCCCACAACCGGCGGGGATTTTGCCGACAGTGCGTTGATGGAATGCACCACCGCCATGTTGTCACAATGCATGCAAACCCTTCTTCCAGCAAAAACAGGGCCCCACAACTCCACCGCCACAATAATGGGAAACAATTCCAACAGCGCCAAATTCCTCACCAAACCTGCTTCCACCCAACGCTGCGGCCACTTTCCCACGCACCAGCGCGTTTGAAAAATTGCTCCAAAACCCGTCGCCCCAGCAGCATCAGTGTACAATTCCAGCTGGCTATTGGACACTGCCTCGTTCATCCAAAGGGTCCGACCGTTGTACCGGTCCAAGAACTCCTCCCACACCAACAAATCCCCTTTTATCATTTTTGTCACTCGGACAAAGTGATTTGGAGCTTTTACCCCCGCGGTTGCGCCCGCCAGTCTCCTATTAAATATCCGCCCCATCGGCATAATGCGACAAGCGAAATTCAATTTTCCGAGCACTGACTGCAACTCGCGCAACTGCACCTTCTTGGCCTGAGACAAAAACCGCACCGACGCCTTCAAATCCAACAGCTTCCCCTCCGGCAACCGGCATTCCATTGCCAGTGTATCAATTTCGATACCTAAGAAACATAAAACCGTCACCGGCCCTTCTGTTTTGTCTTTTGCCAACGGAATACCCAGGCTACGCGCGATCCGCTCTAACGTGAACAACAACAAGGAGCAAACCGAAGAGCCCGCCGGACCCACGCAAAAGAAGTCATCCAAATAGTGAATCACCGAATGGACTCCTGCCACCTCCTTGACTACCCATTCCACAAACGTACTGAATGCCTCAAAATAAGCACACGAAATGGAACAGCCCATCGGCAAGCAACGATCCACATAGTATTCACCATCCCACATACACCCCAAGAGATGAAAGCTCTCTGGATGCACCGGGAGTAAACGAAAAGCTGCTTCCACATGCGCCTTTGCCATCAGGGCCCCCCGCCCCGCTACCCTTACCAGCTCTAAGGCCCTATCGAACGATACATAACATACCGCCGACAATTCCGGTGATATCCCATCATTCACCGACAATCCCGCCGGATAAGATAGATGATGAATGAGCCGAAATTTGTTCGGCTCCTTCTTAGGAACCACCCCAAGGGGGGAAATCCGTAAATTGGAGAATGGCGGGTCCTGGAATGGGCCCGCCATCCTTCCCAACTCCACCTCCTTCTGCAGCTTTTCCTTCACCACCGCCGGATGTTCTTTTGCGGACCTCAGGTTTCCCGGGCGAAACACCGGCGCCTCAGATTCAAACGGAATCCGAAAGCCCTCCGTAAAACCCCGTTCCAACAACTCCGCCGCCCGAACATCCGGGTATCTACTTAAATAGGGAAGCATCGCCTCGACCCTCACTGGCGTCCTCCCTTTTTCCAGACCCATCCCCCGCCTTTCCTTTCCCTTTCTTGAAGCACCTGGCCAGAGGGTGGGACCCTCCACATCCGGAACACTCGTGTTTGAACCGACAAGAGGCCCCGAACTTACACTGTCCCTCGTTATACTGCCAACAAGCTCCCTTTTTCTGTCCAGCCGAGGACCCGCCGCTCGCACCCGGGCTCCCGGCACCCCCTCGAAAGGGCTGAACCGGCGCCGTCATTAACCGCATCCACAAAGAAATATCCTTGTGGCCCCACTGGACTCCCGGCCGCAAAGCCTTCCGTTGCCGGAACTGCTCATCATATCTCAACCACCCTAAACCGCCGTATACTCTATACGCTTCCCCTATCGCATCCATATATCCAAATAGGGCGGAACAATGCTCCGGCTCCTTTTCCCCGATCACGCTGGCTAAGATCGCAAAGGCCTGTAGCCAGTTAGTAAACGTCCTCGGGATCAACCTATACCTCCGTTTTTCCTCATCCTCCTTCTCCTTTTTTGTATCACTGGGCTTTACCTTATCCAAATTAAACTTTTCCAAGGGAAGCAGGGAAAAAATTTCCACATACTCCCCTTTCCAAATCTTTTCCCTCACCTCCTTTTTCAAATGAACCCCTAACTGACCTTCAAAACACACATAAATTTCACTCCTCGCCCTATCATCCAAGCGCACAACCTCTTCCTCCTTTTTTCTTTTTCCTTTTCCGCCTCCTTACTTGCGCCCCCGGAAGCCGCCCCACCTGCCTCCTGTCCCGTACCTGCCGCCGAGGTCGGGTCCCCCGACGCAACCTCGCGCACCGGCGCCTCTGTCCGCACCACCTCCGTGGGGCCCACCCACGCCCCCACCGGAGCCCCAGGCCCAGTCCGACTAACCCGTTCCGCAGACAACCCCTGCAACACCCCCATAAGCTGCCCCCAAAACTCCGGACCCGGTAAACCAGACTGCCCTACCGCACTCGCCCCCAGCGCAACGCGTCCCGCGACGGAACCCCCGCCCCCGCTCGCGCTACCCACAGCATGAAACATTTCTGTTGTCTGCTCACCAGGCTGCCGTTGCGCCGACCCCGGAACAGCCGTGCCACGATCTTCCTGCTGCTGCTCCGTCCGACCCGCCGCTGCTCCTTCTTCCTCGCTGGAGTCAGATGCGCTGCCGAAATCCTCAGGGGGGACCAGCGAGGGGACAGCCCGCACCTGGCGGCCGTCGACCCCCACGGTCACCGCACCCTGCTCGTCCGGGCGACTCCTGCTTGACCTCTTCCGTTTCTCCCGCCGTGGCGCCCTGCCGCCGTCTTTCCTCGCTGTAGTCGTGCCATCCTGCTGCGCCGCCACTTCTCCTGCCGTCCTCAGAGGGCTCTCTCCCTGCCGACTGCAGGAAGGCCGTGCCGAGCTTGCTCCTCGCCGGGACCCTCCCCCAGCACGCTCCTCGCCGGGGGGGACCGTGACTACCGATCTCCTCTGTGCCTGCGGGCCACCGTACCCCTCCTCCGATCTCCTGACCTCGCCGCGCGCATCCGCTCCCGTCCTCCGTCCTGTAGCTCTCCCCTGCGGCCTGCAGGGAGTCTCCTCCGGCAATCCGGCACGCCGAGCGCCACCCCCAGCCGGCACATCACTGGGGGCTGCCGTCATCCATGCTCCGGTCCGATGCTGCGCAGGCCGCGGACCGGAAGTGGGCCTCGCCGAGGCTCCGCCCACCCCCGACCCACGGGATCTCCGACGCGGATTCCTCCCGGTGGCCGGCTGCTCCCCTAGGTGAGTGGAAGGGCTCCGCCGCTGCTCCGGAGGGTCCCCGCAGGGGCTCCTTGATCGTATTCTCCCCCTCCAGCTGGGGGAGTAGCGCTCCGGCGGTCGCGCCCGCCGAGCACGTAGCATCGGCCCGGGCGCTGGAACAGCAGGCGGCGCCGCTCCAGCCCCACAGACCGCTGCCAGCTGCTGCCTCAGGGCATCCACTCCTAATACCTCGGAGGCCCCCCGCACCATCTCCAGCAGTTCAGCAAGGGCAGCCATGGCAGGAGGCAGCAGTACGTCCTGGGACACAGAGATCACACAGAGATCAAGCGACGAAAGGGGAGGTGATCAGTACACCCCCCTCTCTTATACCTCTCACAACACCCCACCCCATCCTTGCTCCCCCCCAATCCCCTTACAGCTCCCTTCTACCAATCCTGTACTCCCACATATCCCCCATCCCATGCAAGCCCATTAACCCTTTCCTAACCTTGCACCCTCCCGATCGTCATGGGGTCCATTCACCCCTATGGGGCTCACTGCCCTTCTAATCGCTGCCCGTGGCGCACAAAATCGCTAACACCCATCACACAGACTTACCTACCTAGCGACGTCACTTTGACTGGCGAACCGCCTCCTTTCTAAGGGGGCCGGTTTGTTCGGCGTCACAGCAATGTCACTAAGCGGCCACCCAATCGATGCGGAGGGGTGGAGATGAGCGGGACGTAACATCTCGCCCACCTACTTCTTTCCTCATTGCCGGCGGTCGCAGGTAAGGTGAGGTTCCTCATTCCTGCGGTGTCACACATAGCGATGTGTGCTGCCGCAGGAACGACGAACAACATCGTACCTGCAGCAGCAACGATAATTGGGAATAGGGGGGCATGTCACCGACTAACGATTTTGCATGTGTTTGCGACGATTTTCGATCGCACGTAGTTGTCACACGCAACGACATCGCTAAAGCGGCCTTTACACTGTTCAAAAAGTGTAAACGTGATCACACAAGGTATACCCAGTCTGGATGGTCCTATTCTACTATTAAAACCTCACCTTGCATCAGTCAGTCAATGTTAATAAGGGTAGAGAATGACGGGACCCAACTGTAGCCAACTGTCCTTGGGAAGCTATATAGATGATATGCCTAGCTCATCTTTAGCCCCAAGCATGCATTTAATTAAAATAAAAAAGGACCCCAAAAGTGGGCAAAGCCAATGCATCAACATTTTTTTTTCTACAAGTATAAGGAGGTGGATGGGCTGTCACATCCCCCCTGAAGACAACAATCATATTTGTGTAATGTTTGTATTTCTACCATATTTTCCTGTGGTAACAAGAGTTAATTTCCCTGTGGGCTGCAGTACAAACCACTAACTACAAAGGGTTACTGTCTTCCTTTTTAAACTTTTGTTTGGAAAGGACAGGGTTAATACCTAGTCAGCTGGGTGAGGGAGAAGTGATAGAGACGAGTGTGAGAGGGTTCTTGGTTCAATGTCAGTTAAACAAGACACCTTCAGAGAGAAGAAGTGTTGGGTGTGTAAAGAATAAGGGAGCAAGTCCGGCAAGTAATCTTAGTGGCGACAGAGATCTACCATACAGGCAAGTGGGTAATACCTGCTAGAAAGAGACTTTTGGGAGTGAGACCAGTGTTGGCCAATCGTGGAGGACCTTAGGAAAGAAAAGGATCTGCCCAGTTGAGGACATGTGATGGGGTAGCAGCTCTATGATTATCACTTGTAAGGGATTACAGCAAGTAGTTTGGGTATAGGGTTCACAGCATAACACATTGACCCGAATTGTCCTGTATCAGGAAGATGGAGGTTCACCGTATCTGTTCTGCCTGTGTAACGTTTCACCAAAGTAGAGTGACGTTGCCTGAAACCACTATGTATTTGCCTCTGTATTGGGCAGAAGAGAACCTCAAGTGTACTACCTCCTACCCTTTGTACCTAAGTTTATTCTTAAGTAAAGAGAACTTTGCTTTCATAAATGTATCTAGCTTCCGTACACTGGGGACAAATGGGTCTGATGCCGTACAGAGCGGGACCAGCCTTAATATGAAGGTGTTGCCACATTACCACCACACACACATAGAGTGCCCAGTTTTTTATAGTGTGTCAGGGTGATAATGAACCAGAACTTGCCCATGGGTACCGCTTTTAGGCATGTTACACAGCAATTCTATCAGGCACCTGGCTGCTCAAGTTACTTCAGTTGACCCCATTCACTCGTATGTATCGTACACCCATCACAAAGCTGGTTGAGTCGATATGCAAGTGTTATATTGGGGTGGCCAATCAGAGGCAAGTAGCTCCTGCGTATGACGTCAGCTGCTGAAGCGCTGATAGCGGAAGCTACGCCATCGCTCGCGATGGTTACCGGATACACATATCTGAGGACTACAAGAGCTAGGAGGCCGCCAAGGGAACGGAGGGTAAGGTGAGCATAATATGTGTGTGTATGTTTATGTGTGTGTGTGTGTGTGTGTGTGTGGAATGGCACAATAGGGGACCAGGATGGGACATTGCACAAGTTGTGGAACGAATTGTCTGAATTTCAATTATTTCCTATGGGAAATTTTGCTTAGCTAGATGAGTGACTTGGTTTACAAGCACACTCACAGAATGGATTGTTCTCGTAAACCAAGGTTCCAATGTATTCTACCAGTATTTCACAGGCTTGTCTAAATGTTGTTGAGCAAACATTAAACGCACTTGAACATGCTTTTTGTTCAGCAGTGGAGTCTTGCATGGTGAGTGTGAATACAGGCCATGGAGAGGGAGTGCATTACTTATTGTCTTCTTTGAAGAAATTGTACCTGCTGATTCGAGGTCTCTCTGTAGCTCTCTACAACTGGTGCTTGAGTCTTGGACAACACTTTTGTTAATCCTTTTCACTTCTCTATCTGAAATCTTGCAGGGAGCATATGGCCATTGGTGGTTTATGGTAATGTCATGGTTCGCCTCCCCGTCCACATGGCTAGGGGGCGGAGCCTTCTCTCGGGCCTCACTTCCGGACCCTGGATGCCTTAAAAGCTGACATTTCCAGTGAACCAGCGCCGGCTATAAGCTTAGCACTGCTTTGCCTGTGATTGCTGGTCCTGTGAGTGATATCCTGATCTGTCTGTTCCTGTGTCCCCGTGCACTTGTCTGTATTCCGTCCCCTGGTCGTCCCTCCTGTCCTCTGTCCCCTCTCCTATTTCCCCACTCGGTTGCTTCCTCCGCTACTGACCTTGGCCTGACTTTGACTCCGCTTCTGCTCGTTCCTTTGATCCTGCTTCTGCCCGTACGGTGTTTGACCCAGCCTGCCTGACTATTCCTTGCATGCTCTGCAGCTCTGCTTCTCAGCTGTGCTTTGAGGTAGTGTATGAGAACGCTGTGTATTCACTTCCTGGTTCTCATTGCTCTGTGTAGTGTCTTCTGCTGCAGAGCTCTGGCTCCCTCTGGTGGCAGTATTACAGGTAAAATGATGTTGTTTAAACTTCAACAGTGCTCGATGGAAACTTCAGAAGTTTAGACATTCTCCTGTAACCAATGCCATCAGTATGCTTTTCATCAATGAGGTTGTGATGGTCTTGAGACAGCTCACTGATTTTACTCATCATCAGATGTTTCTTGTATGGCACTTTGGTATGAGACAACTTTTTATAGGCCATCAGTTGAATCAGCTGATACTATTTTTTACTACAGTGGCAGCATTGCTTTCTAGTTATTGATAGATTTTAGCTGGTGTCATGACTTTCCATGGCTTTTTGCACCTCTCTTTCTTCATGTGTACAAAACTTTATCCCTATCTCATTATTACACATCATTTAATTTATGGACATCTATGGTTTGATTTCTTTGTGTGTGTGGATTTGATAGGTTGTTACCAACATCTGGTGAGAAATTCATTTCAATACCACCTTTAGAAATATATTTACTTAGATAATTGGTGACGTGTTCAATACTTATTGCACTTGCTGTATGACATCCACAGTACATAAATGGCACATGTTGGGTGCCTATGTTATGCAGTCTGTATTTACCTCTAACAGCAGCGATCAGAGCTATGGCCTTGTTGGACATGAGACTAAGGGGCACTTTGCATGCTGCGACATCGCAGGCCGATGCTGCGATGCCGAGCGTGATAGTCCCCGCCCCCGTCGCAGCAGCGATATCCTTGTGATAACTGCCGTAGCGAACATTATCGCTACGGCAGCTTCACATGGACTCACCTGTCCTGCAACCGTCGCTCTGGCCGGCGACCCGCCTCCTTATTAAGGGGGCGGGTCGTATGGCGTCACTGCGACGTCACACGGCAGGCGGCCAATAGGAGCGGAGGGGCGGAGATGAGCGGGATGTAAACATCCCGCCCACCTCCTTCCTTCCGCATATCCTACGGAAGCCGCAGTGACGCCGATAGGAGATGTTCCTCGCTCCTGCGACTTCACACACAGCGATGTGTGCTGCCGCAGGAGCGAGGAACAACATCGGACTGTCGCGTCAGCGTAATCATAGATTACGCCGACGCTGCACCAATGATACGATTACAACGCTTTTGCGCTCGTTAATCGTATCATCGAGCCTTTACACACTACGATGTCGCATGCGATGCCGGAAGTACGTCATTTTCAATTTGACCCCACCGACATCGCACCTGCGATGTCGTAGTGTGCAAAGCCCGCCTAAAGGCCACTTTACACGCAGAGATAAGTCTTTGGCAGATCTGTGGTTGCAGTGAAATCATGGACATATTGTACCATTTGTACACAGCCACAAACCTGGCACTGATTGTCCAGAATTTCACTGCAACCACAGATCTACCACAGATCTACCACAGATCTACCACAGATCTACCACAGATCTACCACAGATCTACCACAGATCTACCACAGATCTACCACAGATCTGCCACAGATTTATCTCTGTGTGTAAAGTGGCCTTAAATCTAAAGCAATGAAAAGATGCATTTACACGGTGAAGGGTTCGGAAAACTGACTGCGATCAATGCTGTTTAACCCATAGAAAAAAAAACCATAATAGATTGAATCGACTCTCCATTTCACAATACAAGAACACACACATTTTTTAAAAAAAAGAACATATTTGTCCTTGCCACTTCCAAAAACACCTGGTCAAAATATAAAATTATTTATCCCTTTATGTAAAACATGGGAGTTAAAAAAAAACATAAAAAACCCACAAAAATACCACAATTACTATTGTTCGTTTACTGCTCCTCCCTCTAAAAATATGTGATCAAAAAATCTTATGATATCGAGATGATGCCCACAAAATCTACAGTTTGCCACAAAAACCAAGCCCTCATACTGCCTTGGTGATGGAAATATAAAGAGTTAAGGGTCTTTAAAAATGGTGACAAAATCAATTTTTTACTTTTTTTTTTTACAAAGTTCTGAATTTTTTTAACAGATAAAAAATAATTAAAAAATAAAACTAGTAATGATATTAACCCAATGAATCATGTTGTAAGGTCATTTCACCGTAAAAATAAAACTCAATAAAACAATGGCAGAATTGTTTTTTTAACCTTTTCACTGCACTTGAAAATTTTCCCCTTTTTTCTGTAGATTAGTGATGTTTTTCAAAACTACAACTCATCCTGAAAAAAAAAGTAAAAAAAAAATAAAACTTCATGTGGCTATGTCAAGGAAAAAAAAATATTATTATTAATAATAATAATAATAATAATAATAATAATTATTATTATTGGATGCAGGGAAGGAAAAAACTAAAATGCAAAAAAATGAAGATTGGCTGTGGTAGGAACATGTTATTTCTTGGATACAGAGTTTGAGATGTAATAATAGTTGTGAACATACTGATTTTCTGATTCCACGTGTTTCTCCTTGGTAAAATATTGAAGCCTATACTCACCTCCTCTACTGGTGCCATTCCAGCAGTGACACGGCCTATGGTGCCGGGGCTTACCTGGGGTTGTAAAGTCACGCGAGTCCCACATCCAATCAGTGCTGGCTTCTGTCCTCCCACCTTTGGACCAAACAAGTTAATCAACAGGAAGTGAGCGCTGCAGCTGCCACTCACTTCCTGTTGATTGGTCGTTTGGTCCAAAGGCGGGGACAAGGAAGTCAGTGCTGATTGGATGCTGTGTGACGTCACAACCCGAGATGAGCCCCAGGAACGCCAACATCATTAAAACAGCAACGGTACAGGAGGTGAGTAAAGGCTTTATTATTTTACCTGGGGAAACGTGGAATCAGAAGGGGTTGCAGTAGTAGGGGATGTAACTGTTCATACGCCCAATACAATATAACATACCCCTACCTATAGTCTCAAAAGTACTAAAAACATTGGTAACCAAAAGAACAAAATAAACAGTAGCTGTGCTTATCCGCTGGCACGATGCATAGTAAATGAACTTATGGTTTTAATGTGCAGTTGAGCTAATTTTGTTAATGCAAATTACCCTGTCGCTGTGCGCAGCTTTAATATGCAAAAAGAAAAAAATCCTGTTGCTTGGCAACAGATCCAGTCCCGGTATGTGGATGGTGTTGAAGAGCAATAGGCGGTAATAAATGAATGCCCTTGCAGGAGATGTGACTAAATCTGAGGCAGTGAAAGGATGCAATTACTCGTCTGAAGGGGCGTAAAACCAACAAAGACAAAATACAGTAGGAATGGAAAAGAATGACTTTACAGGTTCAACTATAATGGCAGCAAATTAAGTAGAGGGGGTATTTTGGAACCGTAAAGGTCAGCTTCTTATCCTACATTTTCCTTACTTCTATACACCATTAATTTAAATCTTTAAGATTTTGTGACAAAAATCTGCAGATCCAGAATTTTGCTCTTGTGTGACGTTATACGCAGCGACTTTTTTGGATTCTGGAGAATTCCAGCTGGAATCGGTGTAAAAAAACAAACAATGCACAGCAAGGCCAAAACGAGATTGTTGTGCCAATGTTCCACTTCTTTTAACCACTTCATGGTTCAAAACCTTTGACACAGTTAAAGGGGTTGTCCACTACTTTGACATTGATGGCCTATCCTTAGGATAGGTCTTTAATGTCTGATCGCCCGGGGTCCGACATCCCGCACCCCCACCAATCAGCTGCTCTTGGTGCCGGCGGCGGCAGCAGACAGCCGGAAATGCTCAGTTCCGGAGCGTCTCAGTCTTCTGATAGTGGCCGAGGCCGGGTACTGCACATCTGCCTCCTATTGATTAGAATGAAAGGTGGATGTGCAGTACCCGGTCGTGGCCGCTATCAGAAGATGGAGCAATGTTGGAACTGAGCATTTCCGGCTGCCTGCTGCCACCGCCGGGACAGAGAACAGCTGATTGGCTGGTGTGCGAAGTATCGGACCCCGGCTGATCAAACATTGATGACCTATCCTAAGGCGGGCTTTGCACACTACGTCATCGCAGGTGCGATGTCGGTGGGGTCAAATCGAAAGTGACGCACATCCGGCGTCACTGTCGATATCGTAGTGTGAAAATCCATTTTCATACGATTAACGAGTGCAAAAGCGTCATTATCGTATGATCGGTGTAGGGTCCGACATTTCCATAATTTTGCAGCCGCGACGGTACGATGTTGTTCCTCGTTCCTGCGGCAGCACACATCGCTGTATGTGAAGCCGTAGGAGCGAGGAACATCACCTTACCTGCGTCCCGCCCCTCTGCTTCTATTGGCCGCCTGCCGTGTGAGGTCGCTATGACGCTGCACGACCTGCCCCCTTAGGAAGGAGGTGGGTCGCCGGCCAGAGCGACGTCGCAGGGCAGGTGAGTGCATGTGAAGCTGTCGTAGCGATAATATTCGCTACGGCAGCAATCACAAGATATCGCACCTGCGACGGGGGCGGGGACTATCGCTGCAGCGTCGGTAACACATTGTTACTGATGTTGCAGCGTGCAAAGCCCGCCTAAGGATAGGCCATCAATGTCAAAGTAGTGGACAACCCCTTTAATAGAAGTGACATGCTCATTCTATTCTTGAAAGTATGGGGTAAAGACATTGGCGGCCGCAAAAAGGTGCTGACGAAGACACTTTAGGAAAATGAGTCAAGCCTGGAGCATTTTCGCCTTGGTAAACATAGCGTAGTATTATACATGCTGTGTACACATACCCTTAAGCAAGTCTAAAAAAAACGGGTGCATCTTAAGGATTACTGGCAGCAATTAAAATGCTATACTCTGTCAGCTACACGAGCCCTAATGGCCCCTCGGTACTATGTGGCATCTGTGTCCAACAGCTGAGAAAATGGATCCTGACAGTGAATGTGTTGGCAGAGCATTCTGTCTCTAAAGGCATTCGAAGAGCAGTCAGTTGGTGACACTCATTGCCCAAATTATGCATAGATCCAGTATTTCAGGGAACTTTTGGAAAATTGGGACAAAACTGACCTATCTTTTTAATTGGCTATCAATCTTTAAAATCCATTATGTTTCAGTTTGTCACAACGTTAACTTTGGAAACTACGCGGTCTACTTATAAGATTCAGACAACAGGCACATAAATAGATTAAACCAGCCACAAAGCAAAATGGAGCCTCCTGGCATCTGTATTGGCACTGCAATCCCTACTATATCAACTCTAAACCCTTGTTTATACCACTGTTCCTCTGTTTTAAAAATATCCACGCTACAGGATCACATCACCAGCGAGCTCTAGAGTGGACCTTTTTTTAAATAACCTGTAGAAAAATTACCTTCATTTGCCATAACAAGATAAAATAGTTTTTGGTGCACATATCAGTCTAATATGTCCAAGAAGTGTCGTAATTCTCAGGATCTGTAACTTGCCATCCATGGGTGGATCTTCTTCATGAGCATTCTGTAAGCACTATAGGTGCTGGAACTTTATGCCTTACTTCTGGCATTGTTCAGTGGCTTAACTGCCCTGAACGGAAAACTCTGTTATTCCTAAATTAAGTATGTCAGACAGGAGAGCAGGAGAAGAGATCCAAAGATCCATCACCTATTCCTGTAATCAGTTTCGGCCTCTCTGCGGCTAGAGATGGATTTTATTTGACAACAGAAAGTGGAAAAAAAGTTGTTGCTTTAATTTTTAAATTTCAAATTGGCCAATCGATCACATAACAATTATCTATCAATTGAGATTAAATTGCCTTAAAGTACTCACTATTTTAATATGCAACAATAAGGGTAAAAAAAGAAATACGGGTTTGATGCTGCGCTAGAAACCACAGGAATCCAAGGAGATATAATAAATTACTTTTTCTTTATTTCTGCAGGTCAACGCTTTTCAAAGACATATCCGTCTTCTTCATCAGGACAAAATGAGCATTATTTTGTCCTGATGAAGAAGACGGATATGTCTTTGAAACGCGTTGACCTGCGGAAATAAAGAAAAAGGAATTTATTATACCTCCTTGGATTCCTGTAGTTTTTAGCGCAGGATCAAACCCGTATTTCATTTTTTACCCTTATTGTTGCATTGCTTCTTTTGGGGCTGTTGCTGACCACCATTTAAATACATGTGCATTTAAGGAGTTGTGCCTGACACAACTTCAATAGGTGAGTGTTTCTTGGCACTTCATTTCCAATCCCATACCGGGTAAGACCCTATGCGCGCTTTTCTCTTCCACAGATAAAACTTATTATTTTAATATGGAAACTAGTGCTGTGGAAAGGTTTCCTCCAGTTATAAACTGTAAATGATTTACATAAATTTCTAACTGAAAACACCACATTATGAAAAAAGTTAAAAAATGCAGGTGGTTGTGGTTAAAAAAAAAATCATAATTCATTAAAGGTGCATGTGTTAAGAATTCAGTACATGAATGTGTTAAAACAGATGTGACTTTACCCACCTGCAAAACCAATGGACCATATTCAAATTAACAGTTTATTTTAAATGTTCCACTACTTTAATACGAAATATATCATGTGATATTTTTTGACAAAACACAAGAACAGTTTTGAATATATGATGAATACCATAATCCACCATGAGGCTCATAGACAAAGGGTTTAAAGTTGATTGCATGCTGGAAACCTGTAAAAAATTCCCTCCCCCATTGGCACTACAATGTAGGGGAAAATGGACACAAAAGGTAATGGAAAGGGGAACAAGAAGGAAAGCAAGCACCAGTCCCTTATGTCCTGGGGGACATTGCTCAGCACCATGAGGTGCCAGTTTTGATTCTTGTCATTTGGACAGTGTTTTATATAAGACCTTTGAATAATTATTTAGGTTGGAGGAAGCTCTTTGTATATTATGTCATAGTGAATGTGGACACTGCAATGGAACATGGAAGCTATTGTGATACCTTTTAGTGTTGTCTCATTCTACTATCCTACATTATTGCGATACATTATTTGATTTTGCCCTAATCTGGGGAAGATTTAGTATAGTTTTGGGGTCAATTGTGCCTTTATTTTAGACTGTATTGTTAAAGGGGTTGTCCACTACTTTTATATTGATGGCCTATCCTTAGGATAGGTCATCAATGTCTGGTCCGATACCCTGCACCCCCAACGATCAGCTGTTCTTGGTCCCGGCGGCGACAGCAGGCAGCCAAAAATGCTCAGCTCTGGCGCTGCTCCGTCTTCTCATAGTGGCCAA
Source organism: Anomaloglossus baeobatrachus (assembly GCF_048569485.1). Classification (NCBI taxonomy): domain Eukaryota; kingdom Metazoa; phylum Chordata; class Amphibia; order Anura; family Aromobatidae; genus Anomaloglossus; species Anomaloglossus baeobatrachus. The sequence continues at coordinate 56,693,596 of NC_134359.1, forward strand.
GGACGGGTACTGCATCTACGCCTCCTATTGATTAAAATGGGAGGCGGAAGTGCAGTACCCGGCAGCGGCCACTATCAGAAGACGGAGCAGTGACGGAGCTGAGCATTTCCAGCTGCTGCCGCTGGGACCGAGAGCAGCTGATCGGCGGGGGGGGGGGTCGGACCCCGGCCGATCACACATTGATGATCTATGCTAAGGATAGCCAATCAATGTAAAAGTAGTAGACAATCCCTTTAAATCTGTGCCATTGTCCTTCACAAAGCATTTTATAATTAATGGTAATATGTGTGGGTTTTGAAGCCCCAAATGGGGCAAGGCATTTTGTTCACAGTTGCCAAAGTCTGTAATTTATTCACTAAACTTGCAGTTTCAAATAATTATTCTAAAATGTAACAATGGCAAATTTCCCCCCTTTAACTCGATAATACAAGCCATGGCAATTAATTACTAGTGATGAGCGAGTACCAAAAAGCTCGGGTGCTCGAGGCTCGGGCCGAGCATCCCAAGATACTCGTGTACTCGGCCCGAGCACCGAGCCCAATGTTATCCTATGGGAGACCCGAGTATTTTTGTGAAATGACCACCGGCAGCATGTAGAAACCCTAAAAATGTCACAAAAGTCTCAGAAGAGTGCTCAAATGACATGGCAACAGCATGGGGAAGACCCCTTGAAGCATTTATCACTCAAAAGTCACAGCTGTGAACAATTTTGTCCGAGTTTTACGCCATTTTTACGGCTCACGAGAAAACCTTCCAAAATGACACCAAAATGAATTTTCATGGCGGAAATGTTAAGGGCACATACCCAATAGTGAGATAGAGCTGGTGTATGTTACTTTTTGAGATTATTACATGAAAGATTTTACGTAAAAACATTGTGTGGCACTCCGATGTCCAAAACTCACGTTTTGTGCTTTTTACTAGCGATGTCGGTCATTTTTTTTTTCATTCTATCTCCCGTCGGTCGGTCTCGCTCTGTCTGTCTCTCTCTGTCTTGTCTGTACCCCTCTCACAGTCTGTCGGTCAGTCTCCACCCTCTCTCATACTTACCGTTCCCCGATCACTGCCGCGGCGCTGCACAGCTGTTCACTAAACTCCGGCGGCTTTTCCTCTTTTGAAAAAGCCGGCCGCTCATTAATCAATCTCGTATTCCCTGCTTTCCTGCTTTTCGGCGCCTATGATTGGTTGCAGTGAGACACGCCCCCACGCTGAGTGACAGGTGTCTCACTGCACCCAAACACAGCAGCCGGTGGGTGTGTGTATACTGTGCAGTGAAATAAATAATTAAATAATTTAAAAAAACGGCGTGCGGTCCCCCCAATTTTAATACCAGCCAGATAAAGCCATACGGCTGAAGGCTGGTATTCTCAGGATGGGGAGCTCCACATTATGGGGAGCCCCCCAGCCTAACAATATCAGTCAGCAGCCACCCAGAATTGCCGCATACATTAGATGCGACAGTTCTGGGACTGTACCCGGCTCTTCCCGATTTACCCTAGTGCGTTGGCAAATCGGGGTAATAAGGAGTTAATGGCAGCCCATAGCTGCCACTAAATCCTAGATTAATCATGTCAGGCGTCTCCCCGAGATTCCTTCCATGATTAATCTGTAAATTACAGTTAAAAAACACACACACCTGAAAAAATCCTTTATTAGAAATAAAAAACACTAACAAAGTCCCTCATCACCAATTTATTAACCCCGACAAACCCTCCATGTCCGGCGAAATCCACAGTCCTCCAGCGTCCCATCCAGCTGTGCTGCATGAAGGTGACAGGAGCTGCAGAATACATCATGGAAGGTATCTCGGGGAGACGCCTGACATGATTAATCTAGCATTTAGTGGCAGCTATGGGCTGCCATTAACTCCTTATTACCCCAATTTGCCAACGCACTAGGGTAAATCGGGAAGAGCCGGGTACAGTCCCAGAACTGTCGCATCTAATGTATGCGGCAATTCTGGCCAGCTGCTGACTGATATTGTTAGGCTGGGGGCTCCCCATAACGTGGGGCTCCCCATCCTGAGAATACCAGCCTTCAGCCGTATGGCTTTATCTGGCTGGTATTAAAATTGGGGGGACCGCACGCAGGTTTTTTTAATTATTTATTTTACTGCACAGTATAGACACGCCCACCGGCTGCTGTGATTGGGTGCAGTGTGACACCTGTCACTCAGCGTGGGGGCGTGTCTCACTGCAACCAATCATAGGCGCCTGTGGGCGGGGAAAGCAGGGAATATGAGATGGCTGTGTGCAGAGCACAGCGCGCCCGCCGGTATAAAGGCTCGGTCACGCTGTGCGGGCCGGCCAATCACTGCAATTCCACAACTAACAGGGCTGTGGCATTGCAGTGGTCTGCCAGCCAATCCCTGCATGAGGGCTGGCTCTCAAAAGAGCGCCAACATGCAGGGATGAAGACCACGAGTACAGCACGAGTATCGCGAAATTACTCGGTACCCGCCGAGTAGCCCGAGTACAGTGATACTCGTGCGAGTACCGAGTAGTGACAAGCATACTCGCTCATCACTATTAATTACATTTCATTCACCATGGTCCTGTCCTTTCAAAGTAGAATTAAGTACCGATTGTTGGGATGAGTTCTGTCTTACTTGTTAACATATGGGTTTGTTAGATTCGTATGTCATCATCTTTTCCATTGTTTGGGTCCATAGGACCCCACTGTTTTGTTCTCATCCTTGATTTGTTACTGTTCTGCTGGAACGTCAATAAAAATAGATTGAACATAAAAGTAGAATTGACGGGAAAACATGACCCGCAACCTCTGCTTGGATTCCAATTCTCCCTCTGTCCCTAATCGGCCATGTCACAAATATTAATTTACCCTTCTGGAGTGTAAGGATATATAACAAATGAGTGGCTGTTATGGGAGAAGATAAGGATTTTATTATCCTTTCTTTAGGAACCAGCAACAGGAGGGTGAGGGAAAGTGGTCCGGCTATTAATCACACATCGCTACCCCCTCTATCTGTCCGCTCAGTCCATAAACTTTGCCTGCAGGCTGTAATAGCATTGACTCATCCTGAACCGCTTCCCAGTGGCTGATTAGTGAAGTGGAATCTGTCTGATCAACTTAATAAGAATTTACCTCTGCACCAAATGATGGAGAATTCATTTGTCCTTTGCATGACTGGATTTTTTTTTTCAATGTCGGCTGATGTCACTTGTAGATCTGCCTCCTATTATCCGATAAGTCCATAAATAGCCCTTTCTATGGGCCTGGTTACGAGTTCGCGAGGGTAACCTCACATTTGATCTACTGTTCCAAAGCCAGAACTTGTATCCATCCCTGTGCCGCCATGCTGAGGGATGACAAGAGCCTTCCGGTGACTTGTTCTGTTTGTAATAATGTAGGCTTCCTGCAGAGGAATAACAGCTTGGAGGAAAGGAGCAGAATCGTCAGCTCTTTCAAGGAGAGACAGTCGTCCAAAAATCTTTTGGTCTGCGAGAATATTGAGACAGAATCCAGGTTCAAACGTACCGAGACGGATTTCTCCAACCTGTACGCCAGAGGTAAGACTCCAACTCTCCGTCCACTTATTGGCTTCTAAAGCTTCTCAATAATGATGGTCAACTTTTTGAACTCTTGACAAATTTTTAAAACTAGCCGTTTGATTGCAAAATGTGGTGGAATTTTAGTACATTAATTTTCAGTATTTTGCATTGTTTGTTCAAAATTATAACTTATTTTCATACTTAATGTACCCTTGTATGAGTAACCGACACACAACATAAAAAAAGTTTAAAAGTTGGGTATAAAAAAGAAGTGTAAAATTTTACATTTTTCTAGAAATATATATATTAAAAAAATGTAAAATATTTTGATTATAAAACACAAGTCTAAAATGTTACATTTTTTTATAAAATAAATATATATAAAAAAAATGTAAAATATTTTTATTACTTAAAACAAGTCTAACAGTTTACAATTTTTTTTATAAAAAAAATATATATATTAAAAAAGTAAAATATTTTTAGTATTAAAAACAAGTCTAAAATGTTACTTTTTTTTTTAGAAAAAAAGTACCGTATATTAAAAAAAGTAAAATATTTTATTATTAAAAACAAGTCTAACATTTTACATTTTTTTATAAAAATATATATATACTAAAAAAATGTAAAATATTTTTATTATTAAAAACAAGTCTAACATTTTACATTTTTTTTATAAAAAAAATATATATATTAAAAAAAGAAAATATTTTTATTATTAAAAAGAAGTCTAAAATTTTACATTTTTAAAAATGTTTATATATATATATATATTATAAAAAATGCAACATTTTACACTAGTTTTTAATAATAAAAATATTTTATTTTTTTCTTAAAAAAAAATAAAAATATATGTATTAAAAAATATATATTACATTAAATATATTTTTTTTTACAATTTTAAACTTGCTTTTCATACCTAACTTTTAAGATTCTTTTATGTTGTGTTCCGGTTACTCATACAAGGGGACATGATATAATATTATAACTGATGAACTGTTTATATATTTTTATTATACAATTGGAGGTATTTCCTAATGAGAGTATCTTACTGTTGTGATTATTTAAAGGGCTACTACAGTTTCAGCAAATAAACTATTAGATCTTTTTTTTTTTATCTACTAAAATTAAAACTTGTCCCAACAAGCTGAAGTCTTGAAAATTGTGATTAATTCAAAATTATACTATAAAATTGTATAACATTATCTGCTGAACCAGTAATACTCTATTAATGCTTCTTTTTACAGTAAACGTAAAAAACACTTTATCATATTACATTAAAAGCATACCTAAAAAAACAAACAGTATAATATGGAGAACAAATACACAGAGAGCTGAGCTACAAACTGCAAGGATTGCAAGTAAGAAACAGTGGGGAATATGTGGTTAATCTACACTTACTGATATACTATAGAAGAGCAGCGTGAAGAAAATCGCACAAATCTACGAGGAGTATAGAGACACCAGGATTATACATTCAGTAGCCAGCAATGAAAAAAAAGCAGTGCACAAATGTAAATATAAATCACAAAATACAGCACAACTTCAACATACATTTCGTTTATAGGGGAAACGCCCCCCCATTTGATAGAAATCACAAGACGCAACACAACTTTTGATTTATGTTTCGCTTATAGCTTACTCATAGGGGCAACTTCCTCATAAGTAAGTTTAGGTGGAACTTTCCCCATGAGGAAGCTATAAGCGAAACATATGGTGTGGTTGTGCTGCATCTTGTTTGTTTTTTTACCTTCATGCACCACTTTTTATGCTTACTGGCTATTCAATGTATACTTTTTACATTTCTACTACACTCCCTGCTTCTTGCTGGGTTTTACTTCTCATTGCCTTTCTACCCGTGTCTGTGTAGATCCCGCTAAAAACAACATCTGCAAAGATTCTGTATGTTCTTCCCTTGCTTGGGTTCTTTGTTTTCCTACCACACTTCAAAGACATATTGATAGGAAATTTAGATTGTGAGCCCAATGGAGGACAGCAACAATAATGTCTGTAAAGTGATGCAGAATATGATACTGCTATATAAGTGAGTAGAATAATTATCTAAATTAACTACATACTCAGACTGTATATTATACTCTTCCATGTAGTTTGCAGCTCATGTGTTTCCATATTATACTGGTTTTTATGTATAATAATGTTATAGAATTTAGTTTACGTTTACCAATGTATGGTGTGCAATATTTGTAGGAGTTTACCATTAAAGAGCGGAAATGAGATGCGTCTTATCGGGGAAATAACAGCCACGATCCAGCACTATTGTATGGGAAGAAATCGTGGTTAATACTAGGCTGCTGTGAGTTGGATGAAACAATGCGTTATCAAAAACTAGTGGTTTATTCAGTCTGCGCGTTTCGAAGTTGCTGACTTCTTCATCAGGACCTTAGCCACATCATAGTTTTAGCTAAAGTCCTGATGAAGAAGTCGGAGACTTCGAAACGTGTAGACTGAATAAATCGCTAGTTTTTGCTAACACATGGTTTCATCATCCCTCTGACAGCAGCCCAGCGGTTACCACAATGTATTCTCATACAATAGAAGTTTACCATTGTAATGTGCGCTGCTTAATAATACATTTATTCGAAAGCTCTAATTTATGTAAGTTGGCAATTCTTTTAGTCACAATTTTGTGAAATTTACTCACACACTCCCCTGTATGCTAACCATAGTCCTGACATCTTTTTATTACCGGCACATGACGTTTCAGGTAGGATAGATAGATAGCTATGACTCCTCTGGACCCCACAATACTGGAGCAAATGCAATTTGTATATACAGTTGAAACCAGAGGTTTCCATCCACTCTCTATAAAGACACATCTGCAGGTTTTACTCACTATCTGTCATGAAATCAGAATAAATCTTTCCCGTTTTAGGTCAATTAGGAACCAAAATTACCGTATTTCTATTTGCCAAATGCCAGAATAATGAGAAAGAGAGAGAATATTTAAAGGCATTTTATTACTTCCTGCAAAGTCAAAAGTTTCCATCCATTTCATTAGTATTTGGTGCCATTGCCCTTACACTGTATGACTTGGGTGAAACGTTTTGGATCTCCTTCCACAAGCTTCTCATAATAGTTGGTAGGAATTTGGGCCCATTCCTCCTTACAGAACTGGTGTAACTGAACCATGTTTGTAGGTCACCTTGCTCGCACCGATCTTTTCAGCTTTGACCATAACTTTTCAATAGGATTCAGATCAGGGCTTTGTAATGGCCACTCCAAAACATTAACTATGTTATCATTAAGCCACTTTGTAACCAGTTTGGCAGTATGGGACAGGCCATTGTCCATTTGGAAGACCCATCTCAGCCCAAACGTTAAGTTCCTGGCTGATGTCTTGAGATGTTGCTTCAGTGTTGCCACATAATCTTCTTTCCTCATGATGCCATCTAGGAATTTGGGCCCATTCCTCCTGACAGAACTGGTGTAACTGAACCATGTTTGTTGGTCGCCTTGCTTGCACCGATCTTTTCAGCTTTGACCATAACTTTTCAATAGGATTCAGATCAGAGCTGTGTAATGGCCACTCAAAAAACCTTGACTTTGTCATCCTTAATCCACTTTGTAATCAGTTTGGTAGTATACTTTGGGTCATTGTCCATTTGGAAGACCCATTTCTGCCCAAGCTTTGAGTTCCTGGCTGATGTCTTGAGATGTTACTTCAGTGTTGCCACATAATCTTCTTTCCTCATGATGCCATCTATTTTGTGAAGTGCACCAGTCCGTCTTACAACAAAACAACCCCCCCAACATGATGCTGCCACCCCCATGTTTCACAGTTGGGATGGTGTTTGTAGGTTTCAAAATTTCTCATTTTTTCCTCCAAATGTAACAATGGTCATTATGGCCAAACAGTTAAATTTTAGTTTCTATTTTTGACTTTGCAGAAAGTAATGAAAATGCCTTAAAACATTCTTTCTCTCTCATTATTCTGGCATTTGGCAAATATAAATAACTTTGGTTTCTAATTGACCCAAAACGGGAAAGGTTTATTCTGATTCCATTCCAGATAGTGAGAAAAACCTGCAGATATGTCTTTATAGAGAACGGAGGGAAACTTCTGGTTTCAACTGTATATTCTTGTACGTTTTTGTTATGAATTATTATTACCCATTTTGTGAGTATTTTGCATCATTTGCCTTGAAGAAATTTTATACTAAATTACATTCCTGCCTATATAAAAAATATCTGCTATCCTTGTAAGCCCAAAATGCCTGCAGAAGGCTTCAATGACAGTGACACTGAGATGACTGGTAGTGAGAAAAGATTAGAGGGAGAAATATAGCTAATTCCAAATGAGAAAGGGCCACAACTGTCAGGGTGATGGGTGACAGCGCACTTAGTATTTTGTGCAGACAATTTGTATTCCCCTAGCCAAAGTCATATATAAAGATCCCAGCACCTAGCTGACACTCACACGTGGTCATTCATCTTCTGCTTCTGCAGATTTAAAGGCCAGCCCGCTAATAGCTTGTTTGTTCTGCAGATTTACTGCCTGCCAAGAATGGAGAGGAACCCACCATGCAGTTTCTTCTGGAGGTGGTTGATATTCTCATGAACTATGTAAGGAAAACCTTTGATAGATCCACCAAAGTCCTAGATTTTCACCACCCACACCAGCTTCTGGAAGGAATAGAAGGTTTCAACCTGGAGCTGTCGGACAACCCTGAGTCACTGGAGCAGATCCTCGTGGACTGCAGAGATACTTTGAAGTATGGAGTAAGGACAGGTGTGTTACTTTAATGAACTGTTATACACGTATATACCGGTAAATGTGACTGCTGTTTGCCTAACATGATCAGAAATAATACAAAGAAGAAGAAGAAAATACCATGTTTATGTCACGCCCAGGGATATGGGGTACTCGGTTCCGGACAGTGCGTATCTTGGGAATGACACTGGTGTGGCTGTTGCCCGGTTCCGTGCCCTGGGCCCTTTTTATGATGGGAGTGTATTTACAGGGGATTAGAGTAATGTTCATACGTGACGCCACTTGTGGTGTTGCAGCTATATATATGGAGCCGCCGCTGCATAATGTCACTACTGGTGTTGGTGTTAATTGCAGCCTGGATGGTAGGCCCTCCGCAAGCAGGGCCGGGCCCCAGAGGATGGGTGATGTGATGGGCGTCGGAAGAAGGTAGTCCACACAGAGGGTTTATTGCAACTGGTTTTTACTCACTGCTGGTTGATGTTAACAAGTTACCCGAGGCCGACTGGTTTCACCTCCAGGTCCCCTTTGTCCCAGTGCCTGTTTAGTACTCTGGTACCTTCTTCCCCTGCACCTGTCTTTGGTACATGGGTCCCCGTGGCGTAGAGCAACACCCCGTCCGGTGGTTTGTCCATTTCTGTCCGCCTGACAGTAGCGTGAACACTGTGGCGTTGGAGTCTCTGGTCCTGTCCCCGGTTCTCTCTTTGCAACTGAGTCTACGGATTCTTAGGGTCAGCAAGGTACTTGATGGTCCCCTCTCTATGCAGGTGTTAACAGGTCGGCTTGGAGCTCTTTCCTATCCTAGGGTCCTGTACCCCGTTGGTGCGTAGTTCCGGGAGTACTCCACCGTACTCCACCAACAACTACTCTCCTCGGTAACAGGTTACTGTTAACCCGAGCCAGTACGACTCCACACTTCCACCTTTACTCCTCCACACTCTACTCTTGTCTAACACTGACTACTCTCCACAGTCTTTCCCTCCCACCTAGTCAACTAGTGGACTGGACTGGCTTCACCTCTAGGCAGCCATCCATTGGTCCGACCCTAGCTTTGCACCATTGTATAGGGGATTGTTGGGGAAAAACTGGCATTACCTGGGTTTTTGGTGTTACCGGCACTGGTATCCCGAGGCCCTAGGGAGTAGGCCCTGCATCCTAGTGGGGATGCAGAACCTTGTAGCACCCTGATGGCTTCAGGGGCGCTACATTTATATTGTGTAAAAGGATCAGAAGTATGAAATCAGACATGCCACATTACTATTTCCTCCAATGTCCTCTGTCGAGGATCCCAATACACATTAGACTGTTGGCTGAGCCCACCGATATGATCCTGTTCAACCGGTGTTATTCTATTGGGTATGGGTGTCTTAAGGCCACTTTTATATATACAAATATTGGTCCAATTTCAGTCCAATCAGGTGAATATTAATCTAAGCTGGTGTGAAAATAGTCAGTTGATCTGATTGAAATCCGTCTTACTTGCCAGAAATTATTATTATTATTTATTATTATTTATTATTATATATTACAAGTGAAAGAGGGTATACGTACAACAATCATTAACAGTACAAAACAGACTGGTATAGGAGGAGAGAGGACCCTGCCTGCGAGGGCTCACAGTCTACAGGCAATGGGTGATGGTACAATAGGTGAGCACAGAGCTGGTTGCGCAGTGGTCTACTGGACTGATGGCTATTGTAGGTTGTAGACTTGTTGGAAGAGGTGGGTCTTAACGTTCCTCTTGAAGCTTTCCACGGTAGGTGAGAGTCTGATGTGCTGAGGTAGAGTGTTCCAGAGTATGGGGCATGCACGAGAGAAATCTTGTACGCGATTGTGGGAAGAGGAGATAAGAAAGGAGCAGAGAAATCTGATCTGTCTGTCAATCACAATGATTGTAGTGTGTATAAACATCTGAAATATATCTGAGACAACTCCATTATAGGGAATAGAAAGGTTTCATTTTAGGATGATCATAAAAGAAGATGAAGATGAGGATTAGTTCTACCCTGATGGAATAATCGTGAGTGTAAACGGTTAATATAGACCAATTTCTTCATCTGTGAGATTGGTCAGAAATCTAGGATTAACAAACTGTGGTATAGGAGAAGTGGCATCTGAGAAATGGACATCATAATAGAGATAATAGAGAAAAACCTTAGAAGAACGTCTGTAAAGCGCTGTGGAATATGATGGCGCTATATAAACTTAATTATTCTCACCTACAGTGCCTACAAGTAGTATTCAACCCCCTGCAGATTTAGCAGGTTTGATAAGATGCAAATAAGTTAGAGCCTGCAAACTTCAAACAAGAGCAGGATTTATTAACAGATCCATAAATCTTACAAACCAACAAGTTATGTTGCTCAGTTAAATTTTAATACATTTTCAACATAAAAGTGTGGTTCAATTATTATTCAACCCCTAGGTTTAATATTTTGTGCAATAACCCTTGTTTGCAATTACAGCTAATAATCGTCTTTTATAAGACCTGACCAGGCCGGCACAGGTCTCTGGAGTTATCTTGGCCCACTCCTCCATGCAGATCTTCTCCAAGTTATCTAGGTTCTTTGGGTGTCTCATGTAGACTTTAATCTTGAGCTCCTTCCACAAGTTTTCAATTGGGTTAAGGTCAGGAGACTGACTAGGCCACTGCAACACCTTGATTTTTTCCCTCTTGAACCAGGCCTTGGTTTTCTTGGCTGTGTGCTTTGGGTCGTTGTCTTGTTGGAAGATGAAATGACGACCCATCTTAAGATCCTTGATGGAGGAGCGGAGGTTCTTGGCCAAAATCTCCAGGTAGGCCGTGCTATCCATCTTCCCATGGATGTGGACCAGATGGCCAGGCCCCTTGGCTGAGAAACAGCCCCACAGCATGATGCTGCCACCACCATGCTTGACTGTAGGGATGGTATTCTTGGGGTCGTATGCAGTGCCATCCAGTCTCCAAACGTCACGTGTGTGGTTGGCACCAAAGATCTCGATCTTGGTCTCATCAGACCAGAGAACCTTGAACCAGTCTGTCTCAGAGTCCTCCAAGTGATCATGAGCAAACTGTAGACGAGCCTTGACATGACGCTTTGAAAGTAAAGGTACCTTACGGGCTCGTCTGGAATGGAGACCATTGCGGTGGAGTACGTTAAATATGGTATTGACTGAAACCAATGTCCCCACTGCCATGAGATCTTCCCGGATCTCCTTCCTTGTTGTCCTTGGGTTAGCCTTGAGTCTTCGGACAAGCCTGGCCTCGGCACCGGTGGAAACTTTCAAAGGCTGTCCAGGCCGTGGAAGGCTAACAGTAGTTCCATAAGCCTTCCAATTCCGGATGATGCTCCCAACAGTGGAGACAGGTAGGCCCAACTCCTTGGAAAGGGTTTTGTACCCCTTGCCAGCCTTGTGACCCTCCACGATCTTGTCTCTGATGGCCTTGGAATGCTCCTTTGTCTTTCCCATGTTGACCAAGTATGAGTGCTGTTCACAAGTTTGGGGAGGGTCTTAATTAGTCAGAAAAGGCTGGAAAAGGAGATAATTAATCCAAACATGTGAAGCTCATTGTTCTTTGTGCCTGAAATACTTCTTAATACTTTAGGGGAACCAAACAGAATTCTTGTGGTTTGAGGGGTTGAATAATAAATGACCCTCTGAATAAACTTTTCACAATTTAAAAAAAAAAAATAAAAAAAGAAATAACATTCTTTTTTGCTGCAGTGCATTTCACACTTCCAGGCTGATCTACAGTCCAAATGTCACAATGCCAAGTTAATTCCGAATGTGTAAACCTGCTAAATCTGCGGGGGGTTGAATACTACTTGTAGGCACTGTATATGATTTTGTCTTTTTAGGCAGAAAGGTCAAAATCTATATCCTGCAAAAAAAGTTACTTTTTAAAAAAAAAAAATGGGTTAAGATAAATAAAAAAGGCTAGTTGCAAAAATAATCCTATATTTGAATATATTTTATATTGTCATTATATATAGTATAATATCTCAATGAACCTATACAGGGATAAGACTCAGAAATGCCATCCTGTCTGGTAGAAACAGCTCCATCCAAGGGCTATCCTTAGGGAATAGCAACTGCCTAAAATATGAAGTTGTCCTAGCGTTAGTAAGCTGAGCAGCAGCACTCAATGTCAGGCAGCAGCTGCAAAAGCAAACAAGATTTTAGGGTGTATAAAAGAGAGATTAGGTCCCGTGATATCAACGTATTGTTATTGTTACCCCTCTATAAATCATATAAATCACTTGTAAGGCCACATCTGGAATATGGGATCCAGTTTTGGGCTCCACATTTTAAAAAGGATATTCAGGAGTTAGAGTCAGTTCAAAGGCGAGTAACTAGACTACTACAAGGAATGGAGGCCTCACGTATGATGAGAGGTTGAAAAAGTTAGAGTTGTTTTGCTTAGAAAAAATATGTCTTAGAGAAGATCTCATTTATATGTATAAATACATGTGTAGTCAATATAAAGGACGAGTACATGACTTATTCCTTCCAAAGACAATACTAAGGACCAGGGGGCATACACTGCAAGTGGAAGAAAAGCGATTCCGGCAGCTAAATAGGAAAGGGTTCTTTACAGTTAAAGCAGTCAGACTGTGGAATGCCCGACCATAAGAGGCAGTAATGGCAGATAATATAACAGCTTTTAAAGAGGGCTGGATGATTTCCACAGTACACACAACATTGTTGGTTATAAAAGTGACAAAATATAAAATTGGTGGAGGAAGGTTGAACTAGATGGACCTAGGTCTTTTTTCAACCTACGTAAAGGGTGCTTTACACGCTGCGACATCGCTAACGATATATCGTCTGGGTCACGGTGTTTGTGACGCACATCCGGCGTCGTTAGCGACATTGCAGCATGTAACACCTCTGAGCGACCTAAAACGATCGCAAAAGAGGTAAAAATCGTTGGTATTGGAGAGGTCGCTCCAACACCAAAAATCGTTGACAGGTGAGTAGCGAGGTTGTATGTCGTTCCTGCGGCAGCACACAGCGCTATGTGTGACACCGCAGGAACGAGGAAACTCACCGTACCTGCTTCCCGCCGGCAATGAGGAAGGAAGGGGGTGGGCGGGATGTTTGGCCCGCTCATCTCCGCTTCTCCTCTGTTATTGGGCAGCCATTTAGTGCCGTCGCTATGACGCTGAACGAACCGCCCCCTTAAAAAGGAGGCGGTTCACCGGTCACAGCGGCATCGCTAGGCAGGTAAGTAGTGTGACGGGTGTAAGCGATGTTGTGCGCCACGGGCAGCGATTTGCCCATGTCGCACAACCGACGGGGGTGGGTACGCTCGCTAGCGATATCGGTACCGATATCGCAGCGTGTAAAGTACCCTTAACTGTGTAAGATGGAAGACCACATGATTAACTATGGTAATTCTTATTGTCCATGCCACGGGTCACAATAAGTGGAGACATATTTGGAGGCTCATTAATTGCAGGCATATAGGGAAACACTGTGCCACATTAGAAAACATATAGCTTAAAAAGGAGCCAGGAGAGTGGAAAACAGTCAACTGGGATGGTCTCTGTTTGCTTCTCCCTAGTGTTGAGCGAGTAGTTAGCTATTCGTACTCGCTATGATGTTAGCGAGTACTGTCTGCTACTCGCATATTTGTTATGAGTAGCGGGCACAATGTAAGTCAATGGGAAATACTCGCTAAGTAGCGAGTAACCCGAAAGCCGTACTTTTTGTGCGAGTAGTGGACAGTACTCGCTAATGTAGCGCACCTGAGCCACTCATGGCACTACAAGGAACTGCATCCTCTTGGGGATGCAGGACCTACCACCTGGGACCTGGAGTACCAGTGCCGATACCACCAAAGCACAACCAAAATCCTAGTTCTCCACTCCACACCGGGAATACAGGGTTAATCAAGTAAGGGGATGTCGCTTAAAGGTAGGAACCAGTCCAGGGATTAGTCAGCCTGGTGGAAGGGGATAGACAGAACAGTGGCACACAGAGAGGTGTGCGGACGTGCTCGAGCTGGGTCCGTGCGACGGTGACCCGGGAGCACAGGAGAGAGGTCGCCAGGGTGGGTACGGACAAGTACCACTGGGATCAGAGCACGCATGGGGCACAGGGCCCTAGATCAGGCACCTGTTCTACATGGCTTGATAATCACCTGCACGGTGAGGACACCTTCATGGACTTCACCAAACTAAATAATCCGGGTGGCATCAGCTGTAAACTAGGATCGGGGTTCGGACACTTACCTCCCCACAGGGTACGCACTGCCCGCCGTACAGAGAAGGAGACTGTTACCCCAAAAGGGACAGTTGGGCCCCAAACGCTCCATGCTACGGGGACCCAACCAACAGAGAGTGCCGGGGGCAGAGCAACCTGGGTCACTACATTGGCACTGATACTCCATGGGACCTGAACCAGTCAGAGTAAGTAGAGACTGTTCATTACAACCTTGTGTGGTCTCCGTTACTGCCCTTCACATCTCCCAGGCACGGCCCTACCTGTGGAGGGCCCAATATCATTGCTGCAGCCACCATCAGCCCTGGGAGTACCCACATTCAGCAGCGGCGGTTCTACATCCTTAACTGCAACCCGCAGGTGACGTACACTAAAGGGTGCTTTACACGCTGCGATATCGGTAACGATATATCATCGAGGTCACGTCGGTAGTGATGCACATCTGGCGCCGTTACCGACATCGCAGCGTGTGACACCAATGAGCGACGATCAACGAGCACAAAAACGTGAAAAATCGTTGCTCGTTGACACGTCGCTCATTTCCTTAATATCGTTTCTGCTGCTGGTACGATGTTGTTCGTTGCTCCTGCGGCATCACACATCGCTGTGTGTGACACCGCAGGAGCGACGAACATCTCCTTACCTTCCTCCACCGGCAATTCAGAAGGAAGGAGGTGGGCGGGATGTAACGTCCCGCTCATCTCCGCCCCTCCGCTTCTATTGGACGCCTGCCGTGTGACGTCGCTGTGACGCCACACAAACCGCCCCCTTAGAAAGAAGGCAGTTAGCCGGCCAGAGCGACGTCGCAGGGCAGGTAAGTCCGTGTGATGGGGACTAACGAGGTTGTGCGCCACGGGCAGCGACTTGCCCCTGTCGCACAACCGACGGGGGCGGGTACGATCACTTGCGATCTCGCTAGCAAGATTGCAGCGTGTAAAGCCCTCTTAACTTTCACCCCTACTTTAAATAATTCACCTTTTACAAGAGAAGCCCCAGGGCACGGGACCAGGCAACGGCCACCAGAGTGACATTCCCATTTGTAACCGCCCGGGACCGAGTACCCCCTTCCTTGGGCGACACACTAACAGCATAACAAGTACGAATAGTTAGCTACTCGCTCAACACTACTTCTCCCCATTAGACTTGGATAGGTCTATCCCTTTTTAGTATATATGAAGGGACCTGTCAATCAAGCAGTGTCAGGCGGGGAGAATTCGGGACCCGTGGACTCTTCTTCGTGCTTCTGCCATATTTTTAAACTAGATATCTGTAATGGTGAAGCCTGTTCCAGATATATGCTACCTGTAGCTCTGGCAGCTAGCAAGTACCAACCTGCAATAAAAATCCCCTATTTGACCATTTGGGGTAACGTTTGGCTCTTTGAACCAATGTCTTGGAACATCTGCTGAGTCTTTCTAAAAATTGCCCTATAAGCAATCTCTAATTCATGGTCTTTAGAAGCGGCAGGTCTCTTCTTTGGAAACACTTTACTAAGAAGAGTGTTATCCTCATCAAAAGCAAACTTAACATATACCAAGGGAAACATCTCATTAGGCTAAACAGCATTGCATGTGAATGGATGGCACTATCCTGTACACCAGGGGCCTGGATATATAGACCCTCTGTGGGACGTGAAGCATATACCCTCATTGTGAAGCGACAGTTCCACGTTCATTATGCTCTTTATAGATAATCAGATGAAGCTATTCAGGTAATGTGCCGTCTAAATCTTTAACGAGAATAGTTTTAATACGCCGAGTTCAAAATGACAAATCATTGCATGGTTAACGTTCCTTACAAAAAATCAAAATGGCCCTAAAATCCGGAGTTGATGCATTTCCTGATGTGTTTTTGTTTGCTTTTTGACAGATCGAATATAAAGTAATTATATCTGTACCAGGCATTTCTTGGTCTAAAGCTGCTTAACTATAGTGAGAAGTATGAATTTATTACAGAAAAAAATAAGAAATGTCCATATTTGTACTGCAGAAGGGATTTCATGGCACATTTCAATTTTCTGCAAGATTGCCCACAGGAGGCTGGAGATGACAGACAAGATCTTATTGAATTTACTTATTTAGTTGAAGTTATTTATATAGCGCTGGCATATTCTGTAGCACGCCCCCATATATCCAATGGGTTCACAGTCTAATCTCCATTTTATATCCACATAATGAGGGTCAATTTACCTACTATTAAAGCAATCGCATACGGAGAACTCTACACATGACTCCTACAGGAACTTTTATCACCTCCCATTTTAAATTTA
This sequence comes from Anomaloglossus baeobatrachus, assembly GCF_048569485.1. Lineage (NCBI taxonomy): Eukaryota > Metazoa > Chordata > Amphibia > Anura > Aromobatidae > Anomaloglossus > Anomaloglossus baeobatrachus. The sequence continues at coordinate 56,710,310 of NC_134359.1, forward strand.
TATGTATTGGATCCCTTTGCAGCTTTAACTGTTTACACTGTATACACAATTCTTTGAAGAGTTTGGAGGTGTATGGAAACTTTCGCCTAGTCATACAGAAGAGCATTTGTGAGGTCAGACGCTGATGATGGAGGAGAGGCCGGGCTCACAATCTCCATTCTAGTTCATCTCAAAGGTGTTTGATGGGGTTGAGGTCTGGGCTCTGTGTTGGTGTAACTCTGCGTCCCTCCACTCCATTCTCTCCTGCAGGGACGTGCTCTGACTCACCGCCATAGCCAGGTCGTTCCATGCTGCTTTCCCACATAGGCTTCTCCTCCCGCCTCCCGGAGTCTGTGCACATGTGACAGGATCTCCGAGAGAGTTCTTAAGGAGTGCGCGCATGCTGCTGCCCCTCTGTTAAAGGGCCAGCATGCCACTCCTAGGAAGTGCCGTCCTGTCCAGCCTGGTGCCGTCCTGTTCCTGCCTGTACCTGGTGCCATCATGTCCTGCCCGTAACTGGCTACCAGCCCATCCTACCTGTTGGCACCTAGTTCCAGTCCTGTCCTTGCCCGTACCTAACTACAAGCTTGTCCTGCCTGTTGGCAGCTGGTTCTAGTCCTGTCCCACCTGTACCTGCTGCCTGTCCATCCTGCCTTGTTGGTACTAGTAACTTTGCCTGTCGGTCCTGCCCTTTTGGTGCTAGAGACTCTGCCTGTCCGTGCTGCCTGTGTTGTCTGCCTTGAGCCACCCTGGTGGTCCCTGTCTGCACTTGAGACTCAGTCCTGTCTGCTCCTGTGTCTGCCCCTGTCCTGGGGGTCAGCTGCCACAGTTCCAGTCCTCTTCCACATGTTATGATATACCCGGGGTCTCCCTGTGGTCCAGTCGGACCACTTATATCTCGCCGCAACACCATCCCCGGCGGCAATCATTACAGCTGGTGATGTTCTTCCACACCAAACTCACCCAATCATGCATTGTGTACTGGACATAGTGATGGGGAACAGAAAAGGGCCTTCCCCATTCTGTTCTCACAAGGTTGGAAGCTCCAATTTTCCAAAATGTCTTGGGCAGATATATCTTCAGTGGAACTAAAAGGCCAATGAAGACTCCTGAAAAACATCCCTATACCATTATCCCTCCTCTACCAAACATTACAGCTGGCAACCACTGGCGGACACAGACCAAAAAGGGCCCTTGTGCAAAAACAGTATATGGATGCATGAAACTCCCAGCGGGGGCACAGTGTTTGTGCCAGATGAAGTCTGTACTCTGCAGTTATGGAGTCAGCAGAGCGTTGGTGGCTTTTCTGCCCTCTGCTCCTCACAGCACTTAGTGACCCTGCTCTAAAATAACAGGGTCTCCACTTTGTGGCTGAGTTGCTGCGGGTCCTTCCACTTCTCAGTTATATCCCTCACAGGTGATGCAGGAAGATTTAGGAGGGAAGAAATATTCATACACCGGTGGCTCCAAATAACCAAGCTGGTATCAGAGTCGGATGTTATACATCGGGGACAAGGGGTCGGATGTTAATCACCAGGGATGAGGGGTCAGATGTTATACACTGGGGACGAGGGGTCAGATGTTATACATCGGGGATGAGGGGTCAGGTGTTATACACTGGGGACGAGGGGTCAGATGTTATACATCGGGGTTGAGGGGTCAGATGTTATACACCTTGGACGAGGGGTTGGATGCTATTCACCGGAGCAAGGGGTCGGTTGTTATACACCGGGGACGAGGGGTCAGATGTTATACATCGGGGATGAGGGGTCAGATGTTATACATCGGGGATGAGGGGTCTGATGTTATACACCGGAGCAAGGGGTCGGTTGTTATACACCGGGAGGAGGGGTCTGATGTTATACACTGGGGACGAGGGGTCATATGCTATACATCGGGGATGAGGGGTCAGATGTTATTGTCACGGGCGGAGGAGGGGACGCTGCGCTCTCCCACTGCTCGGGTCCGGCTGCTGCTGCTGCTGCTCGGTGGTGGCTCGAGCGGTGGGCCAGATCCCGGGGACTCGAGCGGCGTTCCTCGCCCGTGAGTGAAAAGGGGATTTTGATTGTGGGGATTTGATATTGTCCGTGACGCCACCCACAGTTGTGGTGAGATTGGTGACACCACCGCTGCTCTGGACGGGGATCCCGGGAGCGATGACAGGGAGCAGCCTGGATGTTAGTTCTCCCCTTCGTGGGTAGGGGGTTGGTTGTCCCGGGGCCCGGTGATGGGGTAGGGATGGATGGCAGGCGGGTTACGGGGCCTGGCGAGGTGCAGGGTCGCGTGGGCAGCGCTGTGCTGCACGGCACGATGGTACTCACTCAGCCAATGATGTACACAAAGTCTCCGGTAAAACAAGCGGCTGGATGGACGGGTCCCACAGACGGCTGCGGTTTTTCTCCTCCCGGCAGGTTGATGGTGACTGCCTTTCCCTGCACCTGTGTAGTGTAGACGGTTCCAATGGGTTCCCACCGGTAACCCGCTCCCCAGCTTGGATGGGTGCTGAAGGAGCCCCTTTTGCCCGCAGGCTCTGGCCCTGGGAACTTTAGCCTTGGCGGTGACTGTGTTTCCCTCTCTCGGTTGGACGGTTGCCTTCTGTCGGGACTTGGCTGCTGGGAAACCCAGGAGGTTCCCTTCGCTAACGGATTTGACAAATTCATGGCGACTCCTAGCCTTGTCGGGGTCCGTAAGCCCCTGCCGGATGGTGCTGGCTTCTCAAGCGTACCGGTCCGGTACCGCCGGGCCACCGCCCGTCTACGGTCCTTACGGCTAGCTCCAATAGGCCTCTCCTGCAGACGGTCACCACCGTCTGCCAACCTTGCTGTTCCGTCCGGGCCACACACCCGGACTAACTTCTGTCTCCTCCTCTACCACTTTCCTTCCTCTCACTTTCACTTCCAAATTCCTCTCTCTACTCTTCCCGCCTCCAGGACTGTGAACTCCTCGGTGGGTGGAACCAACCGCCTGGCCCACCCCCTGGTGTGAACATCAGCCCCTGGAGGGAGGCAACAAGGGTTTTTGTGTGACTTTGGTGTGCCTGACCAGGAGTGTGGGGTGTGTTGGTGTTGCGTTTGTGACGTCCTGGCTTGCCCAGGGTGCCACATTCCCCCTTAGTAAAATGCAGACCGTCCGCGGGCTGCCCGTCCATCACCGGTTTTATTTTCACAACTGAAAACGGTAAAACAGGTTACAAGTATATTAACTTCTTCCCACATCGGGAGGCACATTCTTAAATGTTACTAACGGTAACGGCTTCTGCTCTCTCCCACCCAAGCAACCTGGCCCTGATGCTGCCCCTAAGCAAATGGGCAGCACCCCTTGACCCCAGTCCAGCACAAGTTACCCGAGCGGGTTCTGTCCTTTTCAGAGGACCCACGTCCATGGGGAACCCCTGAAACCCCCGGAGGATCGCCACCGGTTGCGGTAGTGGCGGGCCTGGGCCGTCACTTCCCTCCAGGCCCATCCTCCAAATCAGCCTCTCCGGAGGCGGTAACGATAAGGCCATAAAACAACATTTTTATTTACAGACCACAAGTTCGTGGTTGCCCTGCCAGTTCTCGGGCTTGTCCGTAGCAGTTTCTACGCATAATTTGCAAACAGTCCCCACGGGGACAACAGTTGCCGGCAACGACCGGTTCTAATCAGGTTTGTTAATCTGGTGACATCTTCGGTTATCATTCACTTATCATTGGTTAACACTTTCAAACGGTACTTTGATGGTCCCAACGGGGACAACTTGCAACGGGACTCCGCTGCCATCACTCAGACTCCTCGGCGTCGGTCGGGGGAGGGGGTGCGGTGAACACTAGGGCCTCTTGGCTGCCCCTCAGCTTTGCATCCAACGCAAACCACCCCCTCTCCCCGCAGTGCCGGGTGTACTGCACCAGGTCTCCCGGCATCAGGTTGCGGCCTGGGTGCTCCTCCGGCAGCTGGGCGTTGACATCCCGCCGGGCTACAAAGACTTCGGCCTCCAGGCCCGGCTCGTAAATAAAGCCATAGCCCCGGCGGACATCAAACCGCCTCACCTGCCCTTCATACAAGGGGCCCTGGACACGGAAGGTCGCTTGCCGGAGGCTTTCTTTTTCCCGGATCGTGCGGGCCACCAACTCTGCCTTCTTCCTCTCCCTTTCCGCGATCTTCGGGCCCAGCGGTGTCGGCTCCCTGTCCCAATACGGGGCTGCTGCGAGCTCCGGCGCACGGGTCGGGCCCCGCGAGACCTTCTGGACACTGCCCACCACTGGCAATCTGGGTGGAAGGTCCCGCGGTGACTTGGCCTGGGGTGCTGCCCTGCAGCGGCAACCCAGCGCAACCTCAGCCGAGGTGTGGGGGATGGGCACAGGGGTCCTCTTCCGCCTGGCCTCCTGCACGGGGCGGCCTGTCGGCTCCGGCTCGGGGGAACTCTCCGCAGATGCCTCCGGTTCGGGCTTCGGCACCTTCCACGGTAGCTGTTCTGGTCGATCACGGGCTCCGGCTGCAGGCCGATCCGCCTGGGCGGACGTGTGGGGTTCCGCTACCGGTTGCGGTGGTAGCGGGCCTAGTGGCGGGGGCGCGGCGGCCAATACGGGTAGCGGGGGAGGTAGCTGGGCGAGCGGGTGTGGACCGGGTCCCTCGGCCGCGATGACCGACCCTCTAGGGGTACAGGGGCGTGGGTCACTCACCCTCCCTTCTGAAACTCCCTCTTCCTCGCGTCTCCGCACGGTCGCCACAACCTCCGCCATGTCGGCATCCCACTCCTCCAGGAGGAGCTGCATTTTGACCTGCAGCCGTTGTTGGAGCTGAGCGGTCCGGATCTCCACCCACGCTGCGGTTCCAGGCACGGGGGCTACGGTGCTGCGGGACGGCATGAACATGGCTCTGGCGGCCTCTTCCAGGAACTAGCAACAAGATGGCCGCAGGGTCCTGGCATCCCTGCCTTTATAGCCGCGGGCTACATGCGGCCAGACGCCATCAGTCCCCCTTAGTCGCTTTCCGGCTCCTCCTCTACAGGGGCGGGGCTTTGGCCTTCACGCCTCCACTGCTCCAGGAGACGCTCGAGCGGGAATTTTTCGCGCCCAAAATGGCGGCTTCTCCAATTTTTCGGCCAGACACCTCCGGCGGTCACAAGGCGCACCTCTACCAGACGGCAGAGCGGTAAGATCCTGTTCGTGACGCCAAGTTGTCGCGGGCGGAGGAGGGGACGCTGCGCTCTCCTACTGCTCGGGTCCGGCTGCTGCTGCTGCTCGGTGGTGGCTCGAGCGGTGGGCCGGATCCCGGGGACTCGAGCGTCGTTCCTCGCCCGTGAGTGAAAAGGGGATTTTGATTGTGGGGATTTGATATTGTCCGTGACGCCACCCACGGTTGTGGTGAGATTGGTGACACCACTGCTGCTCTGGACGGGGATCCCGGGAGCGATGACAGGGAGCAGCCTGGATGTTAGTTCTCCCCTTCGTGGGTAGGGGGTTGGTTGTCCCGGGGCCCGGTGATGGGGTAGGGATGGATGGCAGGCGGGTTACGGGGCCTGGCGAGGTGCAGGGTCGCGGGGGCAGCGCTGTGCCGCACGGCACGGTGGTACTCACTCAGCCAATGATGTACACAAAGTCTCCGGTAAAACAAACGGCTGGATGGACGGGTCCCACAGACGGCTGCGGTGTTTCTCCTCCCGGCAGGTTGATGGTGACTGCCTTTACCTGCACCTGTGTAGTGTAGACGGTTCCAATGGGTTCCCACCGGTAACCCGCTCCCCAGCTTGGATGGGTGCTGAAGGAGCCCCTTTTGCCCGCAGGCTCTGGCCCTGGGAACTTTAGCCTTGGCGGTGACTGTGTTTCCCTCTCTCGGTTGGACGGTTGCCTTCTGTCGGGACTTGGCTGCTGCGAAACCCAGAAGGTTCCCTTCGCTAACGGATTTGACAAATTCACGGCGACTCCTAGCCTTGTCGGGGTCCGTAAGCCCCTGCCGGATGGTGCTGGCTTCTCTTTGCATACCGGTCCGGTACCGCCGGGCCACCGCCCGTCCACGGTCCTTATGGCTAGCTCCAATAGGCCTCTCCTGCAGACGGTCACCACCGTCTGCCAACCTTGCTGTTCCGTCCGGGCCACACACCCGGACCAACTTCTGTCTGATCCTCTACCACTTTCCTTCCTCTCACTTTCACTTCCAAACTCCTCTCTCTACTCTTCCCGCCTCCAGGACTGTGAACTCCTCAGTGGGTGGGACCAACCGCCTGGCCCACCCCCAAGTGTGAACATCAGCCCCTGGAGGGAGGCAACAAGGGTTTTTGTGTGACTTTGGTGTGCCTGACCGGGAGTGTGGGGTGTGTTGGTGTTGCGCTTGTGACGTCCTGGCTTGCCCAGGGCGCCACATTATACATCGGGGATGAGGGGTCAGATGTTATACACCTTGGACGAGGGGTCTGATGTTATACACTGGGGACAAGTGGTCAGATGTTATACATCGGAGATGAGGGGTCAGATGTTATACACTGGGGACGAGGAGTCAGATGTTATACATCGGGGATGAGGGGTCAGATGTTATACATCGGGGATGAGGGGTCAGATGTTATACACTGGAGACGAGGGGTCAGATGTTATACATCGGGGATGAGGGGTCAGATGTTATACATCGGGGATGAGGGGTCAAATGTTATACATCGGGGATGAGGGGTCAGATGTTATACATCGGGGACGAGGGGTCAGATGTCATACATCGGGGATGAGGGGTCAGATGTTATACAGCTTGGACGAGGGGTTGGATATTAAACAGCGGAACAAGGGGTCGGTTGTTATACACCGGGGATGAGGGGTTAGATGTTACATTGGAATGAGGGGTCAGATGTTATACAAGGATGGCAGTGGGTCTGAGTAAAACACGGAATCGAACAATTAAGACGTGTGTCCCAACATTTTGTCTGTGCAATGTAGATGTTGGCTGGTCCCAGTTGCTGTGGCAGGTGACTGTCACAGCTCTGCCATATACACGTCAGACATTTTATTAGTAAAACATAATAGGTCAGACATCCCGGCTCATTGTTCTCTATATACCAGGCCTATATGATTTGCCGTGTAAATGTCTGGGTGCGGCCGCAGAGTAAACAATGGTTGGAGTGCACCTGGTGCAGGCAAACAGATCCCAGGCAGATGTGCCCATTACAAGCCTGACCTCCATGGTCCAGGTGTATTTACCGATGAGCAGGAGCACAATGTGACTGCTTCCATAGCTGTATGATGACTGTCGCTGTCAGGATCCACAATGCTGTACCATTTTCTCTCTTCACATCATTAAGTGTAATCAAAATGTGCAGCTAATTAAAGCAGTTCAGTCTCCGCTAATGGCAGCCCTTCTAGAACTCACTCCTAAGTAATCTTTTTAGTCATTAGCATTAATAACCCCGAAGCTTAACAAACCCAGAGCCGGAGTGAGTTTTTTAGCGGCTGCCATGTCAGTGGAGGCAGATTAGGTCGCTGATCATTTTGCACAAGCTGTTCTTGACCCAGCCGCCTGATTTATGGAGCAGTATATGGCCTGAATGGGGTTTATTTTAGTGCTTCGCATTTCATGGATTTTTTATTTCATTTTTTTCCATTTTTTTTTCTTTTACCAAAAACATTTTATAGGCCCAGATGTGATGTCCTTCAATTGGAGTTTACTCTTTAGTCCCTAATAAATATGAAACTTTTCAAACATTGCAAAACCTGTGGAATACGGAAGAGAAAAAAGCCATCGCTCTCCTGTTACACTGCTCATATTGTTACATATCATAATGCAGAATATCTTGTCACTATTTATTCCTTATCAACACTTATAAAGGTTACAATTTTTTTTTGCTTTACTTAATTGCATGTATTTGAGGCTAAATATAATTGTCACATTGTGGTTGCATTTAAAATTTTGTCTTTTACAGGCTAGTTTGATGTGATCTGTGGTCATAAATCATAAAAAAGAGATACTTGTCCCATTGAACCACCAGAACGAGCTCACTGACAGATTCACCGTTAGCTCACTCTGCAGTCATCAATAGAGAGTCATATAAGACAACGGTGCAACATTTTTAATGAAACCCAATTACAAAAAATATTTTTATCCCCAAATGGCCAAAGGGCCATGGGAATGGTGGATAAGGACAACCAAAAACACGCTTTCTGGGCTGGCCAATGAAAACTTGCATTAAAAACAAAACCATGTTTAGACTCGGGGAAAAAAGGGTAAATACCAAAGTTATCCAGGTTGCAGTCCTAAATTCAGATTACATATTCCCCGCACAGAAGTAGGGGAGCAGCCCACCACAAAAGTAGTTTATAAAAGAAGAGAGGAGGGTTTTCCAGTGAGGAAGTAAGTGTCCAAAAAAATGTTAAAACATATCTTTATTAAATAGCTTAAAAAAAGTATAGAAAAAAACAGCGTGGACATATGAAACAAGCAAGGGGGAGGGGACTACACGTTTCGGTAAGTAATCTTCATCATGGTCCGGGACTATGATGAAGGTTACTTACCGAAACGCGTAGTCCCCTCCCCCTTGTTTGTTTCATATGTCCTCACTGTTTTTTTTCTACACTTTTTTAAGCTAATATATTTTAACATTTTTTGGACACTTAATTCCTCACTGGAAAACCCTCCTTTCTTCTTCCATGTTTAGATTTTGCCTCATCGGATCATATACACAACCTGCCACCTGTGGCATAAAGTTCAGTGTGGGATGAACAGGCTACTCTTGATGCTCATATCACAGTCATGGCTTCCTAGGAAGGTATATACCATAAGTCCGATCTATGGACAGCATGAGAAGGAGAAATCTATAAACTGATATATCGGTTTGTTAGAAAAGAGTCAATATACTTTGTATTTTGTTCATTGGAATGCCTGGTGTTTGTGTGTGTGTATGAGTCCAGTGGGTGGCAACTACTGAGTAGGACCGCCCACTGGACTCCTATGTATGCAAATATCATAATTTTCAATGAGTGCAATACAAATTATAATGAATCTTTTCCCACTAACATGTATATCAATATATATATATATATATCTCAATATATCAATATTAGAGATGAGCGAACCGGTCCCGGTTCGGCTCGAGGCGGTTCGCCGAACGGGGGGTCTGGCTCGAGTTCGGCTCGTCGAACGTTCGACGAACCGAACTCGAGCCCATAGGAAACAATGGCAGGCAATCACAAACACAGTAAAACACCTAGAAAACACCCTCAAAGGTGTCCAAAAGGTGACAAACAACTCACAACACAACACAAACACATGGGAAAGTGACAAGGACATGTACTCATGCGAAAACAAAACAGCTGGACAAGGAAAAAGAGGAGGACACACAGATATAGGCATGGCACGCCCTTCTAAAGTCATGTAAAACACCGCAAGGTGACTCCAAGCGGAGTCTCCCTTTTTTCCAAAAATTGGGCCCCACACACCCACCCCTTCAGTGGCAGCAGTTGTGCCCCAGTTGTACACTTCACAGCTAGATTTGCATCAAGCACATTCAAAAATACGCCATTCTTATCCGTCCCCAGGATGACACCGGGGTAGGTAGCAAAGTCTTTCCTGATCCCAGCTCTGTTCATCTTGGCTTCTTTTAAAAACACAGCAAGCAAGGGTTACTCCAAGCGGAGTCTCCCTTTTTTCCAAAAATTGGGCCCCACACACACCCACCCCTTCAGTGGCAGCACTTGGGCCCCAGTTGTACACTTCACAGCTAGATTTGCATCAAGCACATTCAAAAATACGCTATTCTTAACCGTCCCCAGGATGACACCGGGGTAGGTAGCAAAGTCTTTCCTGATCCCAGCTCTGTTCATCTTGGCTTCTTTTAAAAACACAGCAAGCAAGGGTTACTCCAAGCGGAGTCTCCCTTTTTTCCAAAAATTGGGCCACACAGACACCCACCCCATCAGTGGCAGCACTTGGGCCCTAGTTGCAAACAGGATGTTTTGATTTGCATCAAGCACATTCAAAAATACGCTATTCTTAGCCGTCCACAGGATGACACCGGGGTAGGTAGCAAAGTCTTTCCTGATCCCAGCTCTGTTCATCTTGGCTTCTTTTAAAAACACAGCAAGCAAGGGTTACTCCAAGCGGAGTCTCCCTTTTTTCCAAAAATTGGGCCACACAGACACCCACCCCATCAGTGGCAGCACTTGGGCCCTAGTTGCAAACAGGATGTTTTGATTTGCATCAAGCACATTCAAAAATACGCTATTCTTAGCCGTCCCCAGGATGACACCGGGGTAGGTAGCAAAGTCTTTGCTGACCCATGACTTGTTCATCTTGGCTTCTTTTAAAAACAATGTAAGCAAGGGTTACTCCAAGCGGAGTCTCCCTTTTTTCCAAAAATTGGGCCACACAGACACCCACCCCATCAGTGGCAGCACTTGGGCCCTAGTTGCAAACAGGATGTTTTGATTTGCATCAAGCACATTCAAAAATACGCTATTCTTAGCCGTCCCCAGGATGACACCGGGGTAGGTAGCAAAGTCTTTGCTGACCCATGACTTGTTCATCTTGGCTTCTTTTAAAAACAATGTAAGCAAGGGTTACTCCAAGCGGAGTCTCCCTTTTTTCCAAAAATTGGGCCACACAGACACCCACCCCATCAGTGGCAGCACTTGGGCCCTAGTTGCAAACAGGATGTTTTGATTTGCATCAAGCACATTCAAAAATACGCTATTCTTAGCCGTCCACAGGATGACACCGGGGTAGGTAGCAAAGTCTTTCCTGATCCCAGCTCTGTTCATCTTGGCTTCTTTTAAAAACACAGCAAGCAAGGGTTACTCCAAGCGGAGTCTCCCTTTTTTCCAAAAATTGGGCCACACAGACACCCACCCCATCAGTGGCAGCACTTGGGCCCTAGTTGCAAACAGGATGTTTTGATTTGCATCAAGCACATTCAAAAATACGCTATTCTTAGCCGTCCCCAGGATGACACCGGGGTAGGTAGCAAAGTCTTTGCTGACCCATGACTTGTTCATCTTGGCTTCTTTTAAAAACAATGTAAGCAAGGGTTACTCCAAGCGGAGTCTCCCTTTTTTCCAAAAATTGGGCCACACAGACACCCACCCCATCAGTGGCAGCACTTGGGCCCTAGTTGCAAACAGGATGTTTTGATTTGCATCAAGCACATTCAAAAATACGCTATTCTTAGCCGTCCACAGGATGACACCGGGGTAGGTAGCAAAGTCTTTCCTGATCCCAGCTCTGTTCATCTTGGCTTCTTTTAAAAACACAGCAAGCAAGGGTTACTCCAAGCGGAGTCTCCCTTTTTTCCAAAAATTGGGCCACACAGACACCCACCCCATCAGTGGCAGCACTTGGGCCCTAGTTGCAAACAGGATGTTTTGATTTGCATCAAGCACATTCAAAAATACGCTATTCTTAGCCGTCCCCAGGATGACACCGGGGTAGGTAGCAAAGTCTTTCCTGATCCCAGCTCTGTTCATCTTGGCTTCTTTTAAAAACACAGCAAGCAAGGGTTACTCCAAGCGGAGTCTCCCTTTTTTCCAAAAATTGGGCCACACAGACACCCACCCCATCAGTGGCAGCACTTGGGCCCTAGTTGCAAACAGGATGTTTTGATTTGCATCAAGCACATTCAAAAATACGCTATTCTTAGCCGTCCACAGGATGACACCGGGGTAGGTAGCAAAGTCTTTCCTGATCCCAGCTCTGTTCATCTTGGCTTCTTTTAAAAACACAGCAAGCAAGGGTTACTCCAAGCGGAGTCTCCCTTTTTTCCAAAAATTGGGCCACACAGACACCCACCCCATCAGTGGCAGCACTTGGGCCCTAGTTGCAAACAGGATGTTTTGATTTGCATCAAGCACATTCAAAAATACGCTATTCTTAGCCGTCCCCAGGATGACACTGGGGTAGGTAGCAAAGTCTTTGCTGACCCATGACTTGTTCATCTTGGCTTCTTTTAAAAACAATGTAAGCAAGGGTTACTCCAAGCGGAGTCTCCCTTTTTTCCAAAAATTGGGCCACACAGACACCCACCCCATCAGTGGCAGCACTTGGGCCCTAGTTGCAAACAGGATGTTTTGATTTGCATCAAGCACATTCAAAAATACGCTATTCTTAGCCGTCCCCAGGATGACACCGGGGTAGGTAGCAAAGTCTTTGCTGACCCATGACTTGTTCATCTTGGCTTCTTTTAAAAACAATGTAAGCAAGGGTTACTCCAAGCGGAGTCTCCCTTTTTTCCAAAAATTGGGCCACACAGACACCCACCCCATCAGTGGCAGCACTTGGGCCCTAGTTGCAAACAGGATGTTTTGATTTGCATCAAGCACATTCAAAAATACGCTATTCTTAGCCGTCCACAGGATGACACCGGGGTAGGTAGCAAAGTCTTTCCTGATCCCAGCTCTGTTCATCTTGGCTTCTTTTAAAAACACAGCAAGCAAGGGTTACTCCAAGCGGAGTCTCCCTTTTTTCCAAAAATTGGGCCACACAGACACCCACCCCATCAGTGGCAGCACTTGGGCCCTAGTTGCAAACAGGATGTTTTGATTTGCATCAAGCACATTCAAAAATACGCTATTCTTAGCCGTCCCCAGGATGACACCGGGGTAGGTAGCAAAGTCTTTGCTGACCCATGACTTGTTCATCTTGGCTTCTTTTAAAAACAATGTAAGCAAGGGTTACTCCAAGCGGAGTCTCCCTTTTTTCCAAAAATTGGGCCACACAGACACCCACCCCATCAGTGGCAGCACTTGGGCCCTAGTTGCAAACAGGATGTTTTGATTTGCATCAAGCACATTCAAAAATACGCTATTCTTAGCCGTCCACAGGATGACACCGGGGTAGGTAGCAAAGTCTTTCCTGATCCCAGCTCTGTTCATCTTGGCTTCTTTTAAAAACACAGCAAGCAAGGGTTACTCCAAGCGGAGTCTCCCTTTTTTCCAAAAATTGGGCCACACAGACACCCACCCCATCAGTGGCAGCACTTGGGCCCTAGTTGCAAACAGGATGTTTTGATTTGCATCAAGCACATTCAAAAATACGCTATTCTTAGCCGTCCCCAGGATGACACCGGGGTAGGTAGCAAAGTCTTTCCTGATCCCAGCTCTGTTCATCTTGGCTTCTTTTAAAAACACAGCAAGCAAGGGTTACTCCAAGCGGAGTCTCCCTTTTTTCCAAAAATTGGGCCACACAGACACCCACCCCATCAGTGGCAGCACTTGGGCCCTAGTTGCAAACAGGATGTTTTGATTTGCATCAAGCACATTCAAAAATACGCTATTCTTAGCCGTCCACAGGATGACACCGGGGTAGGTAGCAAAGTCTTTCCTGATCCCAGCTCTGTTCATCTTGGCTTCTTTTAAAAACACAGCAAGCAAGGGTTACTCCAAGCGGAGTCTCCCTTTTTTCCAAAAATTGGGCCACACAGACACCCACCCCATCAGTGGCAGCACTTGGGCCCTAGTTGCAAACAGGATGTTTTGATTTGCATCAAGCACATTCAAAAATACGCTATTCTTAGCCGTCCCCAGGATGACACTGGGGTAGGTAGCAAAGTCTTTGCTGACCCATGACTTGTTCATCTTGGCTTCTTTTAAAAACAATGTAAGCAAGGGTTACTCCAAGCGGAGTCTCCCTTTTTTCCAAAAATTGGGCCACACAGACACCCACCCCATCAGTGGCAGCACTTGGGCCCTAGTTGCAAACAGGATGTTTTGATTTGCATCAAGCACATTCAAAAATACGCTATTCTTAGCCGTCCCCAGGATGACACCGGGGTAGGTAGCAAAGTCTTTGCTGACCCATGACTTGTTCATCTTGGCTTCTTTTAAAAACAATGTAAGCAAGGGTTACTCCAAGCGGAGTCTCCCTTTTTTCCAAAAATTGGGCCACACAGACACCCACCCCATCAGTGGCAGCACTTGGGCCCTAGTTGCAAACAGGATGTTTTGATTTGCATCAAGCACATTCAAAAATACGCTATTCTTAGCCGTCCCCAGGATGACACCGGGGTAGGTAGCAAAGTCTTTGCTGACCCATGACTTGTTCATCTTGGCTTCTTTTAAAAACAATGTAAGCAAGGGTTACTCCAAGCGGAGTCTCCCTTTTTTCCAAAAATTGGGCCACACAGACACCCACCCCATCAGTGGCAGCACTTGGGCCCTAGTTGCAAACAGGATGTTTTGATTTGCATCAAGCACATTCAAAAATACGCTATTCTTAGCCGTCCCCAGGATGACACCGGGGTAGGTAGCAAAGTCTTTCCTGATCCCAGCTCTGTTCATCTTGGCTTCTTTTAAAAACACAGCAAGCAAGGGTTACTCCAAGCGGAGTCTCCCTTTTTTCCAAAAATTGGGCCACACAGACACCCACCCCATCAGTGGCAGCACTTGGGCCCTAGTTGCAAACAGGATGTTTTGATTTGCATCAAGCACATTCCAAATCCACAAGCATTTACTCTCCCCAGGATGACACAGGGGTAGTAAATTCCTTCTGGATCCATGACTTGTTCATTTTGATGAACGTCAGTCTGTCCACATTGTCACTGGACAGACGCGTGCGCTTATCTGTCAGCACACACCCAGCAGCACTGAATACACGTTCAGAGACAACGCTGGCAGCTGGACACGACAAAATCTCCAAGGCGTAAGTTGCGAGCTCTGGCCATTTTTGTAGGTTTGAAGCCCAAAAGGAGCAAGGCTCCAGTTGCACAGTCATGGCATCGATGTTCATTTGGAGATACTCCTGTATCATCCTCTCCAGCCGTTGACTATGTGTCAGACTTGTTGTCTCTGGTGGCCTTGCAAAAGAGGGTCTAAAAAAATTATGAAAAGATTCCATAAAATTGCTGTTACCGGCACCAGAAAAGGTCCTACTGGTACGGGTAGACTGTTGAAGATGACGAGACCGTCCCATGTTTGTCAAGTTACAACTGGGAGATTCACTCCCTGCACCTGCACGGTTGTTTGGTGGAAAAGCCGAGCTAAGATCTAGTAACAGCTTCTGCTGATACTCCTGCATACGTGCGTCCCTTTCTATGGCTGGAATTATGTCACAAAATTTGGACTTGTACCGGGGATCTAATAGTGTGGCAATCCAGTAGTCATCATCACTTCTAATTTTGACAATACGACTGTCATGTTGGAGGTAGTGCAACAAAAAGGCACTCATGTGTCTTGCGCAGCCATGCGGACCAAGTCCATGCTGTGTTTGTGGCATAGAGGTGCTACCCGTTCTTTCTTCCTCTGACATCTGACCCCAACCTCTTTCAACTGAAATTTGACCAAGGTCTCCCTCATCCGCTGAGTCTTCCATGTCCATGGACAGTTCGTCCTCCATTTCTTCATGTTCTCCTGCACCTTGCTCAACATTTCGCCTGCTACTATGCGCCCTTGTCGATCCCTGTCCCCCATGGTCCCATGCCTGCTGCGTTGGTGATGATGAACGTCTGGACCTTCGTGATGTTGTTGTCCCTTGCGCATATGAATCCTCCTGTAGTTCCTCCCCTTCATGTTGTCCCACCCCCTGACTCCGAATAGTGTTTAGCGTGTGCTCCAGCATGTAAATGACTGGAATCGTCATGCTGATAATGGCATTGTCAGCGCTAAACATATTCGTCGCCATGTCGAAACTGTGCAGAAGGGTGCATAGGTCCTTGATCTGAGACCACTCCATCAGGGTGATCTGCCCCACCTCTGCATCTCGTTGGCCCAGGCTATACGTCATGACGTATTGCACCAGGGCTCTGCGGTGCTGCCACAGTCGCTGTAACATGTGGAGAGTTGAATTCCAGCGTGTCGCCACATCGCATTTCAGGCGATGAACCGGCAGGCCGAAAGACTTCTGGAGCGATGCAAGTCGCTCTGCTGCGGCGCTTGAACGGCGGAAGTGAGCTGACAGTTTTCGTGCCCTGTTCAGAAGGCCATCTAGGCCGGGATAGTGTGTTAAAAATTGCTGCACGACAAGGTTCAACACGTGAGCCATACAAGGTACGTGTGTCACCTTGCCCAGGCGAAGTGCCGCACCCAGGTTTGCAGCATTGTCGCACACGGCCTTACCAGGCTGCAGTTTGAGTGGAGACAACCATTTATTAAACTCGGACCGCAAAGCTGACCACAACTCCTCAGCTGTGTGACTCTTATTACCAAGACATGTCAAGCTAAAGACCGCCTGATGCCGTTGCGCTCTGCTGCCAGCATAGTAATGAGGGGTGCGTGATTCCTTCTGCGCAGTGAGAACGCTGGTGGCCTGACCAGGCAGGCTTGGGGCGGAGGTGGAGGACCCAGATGAGGTGGAGGATGCAGAAGCAGTGGCGGAACTTGGACAGACAGAGGATTGACACACAAGTCGTGGGGACGGCAAGACTTGTGCAGCAGACCCTTCACCATCTATCACCATAGTTACCCAGTGCCCAGTCAGCGACATGTAACGTCCCTGTCCATGCTTACTGGTCCAAGTATCGGTGGTGAAATGCACCCGTTCACACACAGAGTTTCTCAAGGAAGCGGTGATGTTGTGTGCGACATGCTGGTGTAGCGCGGGCACACCTTTCTTAGAGAAGTAGTGGCGACTAGGCATCTGGTACTGGGGCACAGCGACAGACATAAGGTCTCTAAAATCCTGTGTGTCCACTAGGCGGAAAGGCAGCATTTCGGTAGCCAACAGCTTACAGAGGGATAGAGTCAACCTCTTAGCTTTGTCATGGGTCGGAGGAAGTGGCCTTTTATTTGACCACATCTGAGGGACAGAGATCTGGCTGCTGTGTGTAGACGGTGTTGAGTAGGGTGTCCCTGGAAAAATGCAGGTTTGTGAGGAAAGTGCAGGCGGAGACATGATGTTGCCTTCATCCAACGTTGGTGCTATCGATGTCTGAGAGAGCTGTACACACTCACTTGTTTCCCCTTCCAAACCAACTGACGACCTTACAAGCAAACTGCCTGTTGCGGTTACAGTGGTGGAAGTTTTGCGTGGAAAAACAGGTGTGGCAGCTGTCCCCACAGTCCTAGAAGATGAAGAGCGCGCGGATGCAGTGGAAGGGGCGGGCGGTGGATGGTTCGCTCCGCTAGGCCGCATTGCAGCACGGTGAGCTTCCCACCGGGACTTATGATATTTATTCATGTGACGATTCATGGAAGAAGTTGTCAAACTGCTGAGCTTTTGACCTCTACTAAGAGAATCATGACAAATGTTACATATCACATGAGTTGGGCGATCTTTTTCGATGTGAAAAAAGGACCAGGCTAGGCAAGGCTTAGAGGCCATGCGACCTGTTGATCCACCCCGAATAATGCTCATAGGCAGAGTGGTGGCTGAGGATGCAGTTGTAGACGTGCTACCAGTGCTCCGACTCTGTCCAGGAAGGCGCAAGGTAACTTCGTCGTCGGTTGCATCCTCCTCCACCGCCTCTGTTGACCTCCTCGAGTGCCTGACTGGGGGTTGACAGTAGGTGGGATCTAGAACGTCATCATCAATTGTTGTGTTTGCACTCCCCTCCCCCTCAGACCGAGCCTCTTCTTGCCCTGACGGAATATTTAAGTTGTCATCCCAATCGGGTATCTGCGTCTCATCTTCATCAGTATGTTCCTCATTGTCTATAACCACAGGTGTTACAGTTTGTGACAAAGGGTCAACATTATGCTCAGAAACTTGGTCCTCACGGCCTGAATCTGAGTCACAAAGGTTCTGGGCATCACTGCAGACCATTTCCTGTTCTGTACTCACTGTAGCTTGGGAGCAGACCTCTGATTCCCAGGCTATAGTGTGACTGAACAGCTCTGCAGACTCAGCCATCTCAGTTCCACCATACTGTGCAGGGCTGATGGAGACTTCAGAGCTGGGAGAAATCAAGTGTGATTGGGATGACAACTCAGAGGACTGGTGTTTTTTGGATGCGGTACTTGAAGTGGCTGAGAGGGCACTTGTTGGACCACTTGAGATCCATTCAAGCATTTTCCTTTTTTGCCCATCATCTACCTTTCTTCCTGTTGTTCGTGTCCGTAAAAAAGGGAGCACATCGGATTGTCCACGGTAAGTAGTAGACATCTTACTTTTGCTGGTAGATGGTCTATCTTCAGCAGATGATAATGGAGCTTTGCCACCTTCCCCACGGACAAAACCTTTTTTGCCTTTTCCACCACGCCTCTTCCCCTTTCCACCAGCATCTGTCATTTTGCCACTCATGTTGATTGCGACAAGATTGTGGACTGAAAATGTGGTAGTAAAAATTGAGAGGTGGTGAAGATTGCAGTGGTGGTCTAGCTTTATTAACAGCAGAATAATAAAGAATAAATATCCCTGACAATGCAACTTAGTTATAATTAGTTGGAGTGTGCAACGCAGGCAGACGTGCTGCAAATGTCTTTGCACTAGTGGGACTATAGCAAAGTCCAATAGCCACGTATAGGATGCCACTAGGTACACTGAGTGTTTGCTAGTATAATGGCTTGGTTAGAATGAGTTGTAGTGTGCAACGCAGGCAGACGCGCTCTGCAAATGTCTTTGCACTAGTGGGACTATAGCAAAGTCCAATAGCCACGTATAGGATGCCACTAGGTACACTGAGTGTTTGCTAGTATAATGGCTTGGTTAGAATGAGTTGTAGTGTGCAACGCAGGCAGACGCGCTCTGCAAATGTCTTTGCACTAGTGGGACTATAGCAAAGTCCAATAGCCACGTATAGGATGCCACTAGGTACACTGAGTGTTTGCTAGTATAATGGCTTGGTTAGAATGAGTTGTAGTGTGCAACGCAGGCAGACGCGCTCTGCAAATGTCTTTGCACTAGTGGGACTATAGCAAAGTCCAATAGCCACGTATAGGATGCCACTAGGTACACTGAGTGTTTGCTAGTATAATGGCTTGGTTAGAATGAGTTGTAGTGTGCAACGCAGGCAGACGCGCTCTGCAAATGTCTTTGCACTAGTGGGACTATAGCAAAGTCCAATAGCCACGTATAGGATGCCACTAGGTACACTGAGTGTTTGCTAGTATAATGGCTTGGTTAGAATGAGTTGTAGTGTGCAACGCAGGCAGACGCGCTCTGCAAATGTCTTTGCACTAGTGGGACTATAGCAAAGTCCAATAGCCACGTATAGGATGCCACTAGGTACACTGAGTGTTTGCTAGTATAATGGCTTGGTTAGAATGAGTTGTAGTGTGCAACGCAGGCAGACGCGCTCTGCAAATGTCTTTGCACTAGTGGGACTATAGCAAAGTCCAATAGCCACGTATAGGATGCCACTAGGTACACTGAGTGTTTGCTAGTATAATGGCTTGGTTAGAATGAGTTGTAGTGTGCAACGCAGGCAGACGCGCTCTGCAAATGTCTTTGCACTAGTGGGACTATAGCAAAGTCCAATAGCCACGTATAGGATGCCACTAGGTACACTGAGTGTTTGCTAGTATAATGGCTTGGTTAGAATGAGTTGTAGTGTGCAACGCAGGCAGACGCGCTCTGCAAATGTCTTTGCACTAGTGGGACTATAGCAAAGTCCAATAGCCACGTATAGGATGCCACTAGGTACACTGAGTGTTTGCTAGTATAATGGCTTGGTTAGAATGAGTTGTAGTGTGCAACGCAGGCAGACGCGCTCTGCAAATGTCTTTGCACTAGTGGGACTATAGCAAAGTCCAATAGCCACGTATAGGATGCCACTAGGTACACTGAGTGTTTGCTAGTATAATGGCTTGGTTAGAATGAGTTGTAGTGTGCAACGCAGGCAGACGCGCTCTGCAAATGTCTTTGCACTAGTGGGACTATAGCAAAGTCCAATAGCCACGTATAGGATGCCACTAGGTACACTGAGTGTTTGCTAGTATAATGGCTTGGTTAGAATGAGTTGTAGTGTGCAACGCAGGCAGACGCGCTCTGCAAATGTCTTTGCACTAGTGGGACTATAGCAAAGTCCAATAGCCACGTATAGGATGCCACTAGGTACACTGAGTGTTTGCTACGTATAATGGCTTGGTTAGAATGAGTTGTAGTGTGCAACGCAGGCAGACGCGCTCTGCAAATGTCTTTGCACTAGTGGGACTATAGCAAAGTCCAATAGCCACGTATAGGATGCCACTAGGTACACTGAGTGTTTGCTAGTATAATGGCTTGGTTAGAATGAGTTGTAGTGTGCAACGCAGGCAGACGCGCTCTGCAAATGTCTTTGCACTAGTGGGACTATAGCAAAGTCCAATAGCCACGTATAGGATGCCACTAGGTACACTGAGTGTTTGCTAGTATAATGGCTTGGTTAGAATGAGTTGTAGTGTGCAACGCAGGCAGACGCGCTCTGCAAATGTCTTTGCACTAGTGGGACTATAGCAAAGTCCAATAGCCACGTATAGGATGCCACTAGGTACACTGAGTGTTTGCTAGTATAATGGCTTGGTTAGAATGAGTTGTAGTGTGCAACGCAGGCAGACGCGCTCTGCAAATGTCTTTGCACTAGTGGGACTATAGCAAAGTCCAATAGCCACGTATAGGATGCCACTAGGTACACTGAGTGTTTGCTAGTATAATGGCTTGGTTAGAATGAGTTGTAGTGTGCAACGCAGGCAGACGCGCTCTGCAAATGTCTTTGCACTAGTGGGACTATAGCAAAGTCCAATAGCCACGTATAGGATGCCACTAGGTACACTGAGTGTTTGCTAGTATAATGGCTTGGTTAGAATGAGTTGTAGTGTGCAACGCAGGCAGACGCGCTCTGCAAATGTCTTTGCACTAGTGGGACTATAGCAAAGTCCAATAGCCACGTATAGGATGCCACTAGGTACACTGAGTGTTTGCTAGTATAATGGCTTGGTTAGAATGAGTTGTAGTGTGCAACGCAGGCAGACGCGCTCTGCAAATGTCTTTGCACTAGTGGGACTATAGCAAAGTCCAATAGCCACGTATAGGATGCCACTAGGTACACTGAGTGTTTGCTAGTATAATGGCTTGGTTAGAATGAGTTGTAGTGTGCAACGCAGGCAGACGCGCTCTGCAAATGTCTTTGCACTAGTGGGACTATAGCAAAGTCCAATAGCCACGTATAGGATGCCACTAGGTACACTGAGTGTTTGCTAGTATAATGGCTTGGTTAGAATGAGTTGTAGTGTGCAACGCAGGCAGACGCGCTCTGCAAATGTCTTTGCACTAGTGGGACTATAGCAAAGTCCAATAGCCACGTATAGGATGCCACTAGGTACACTGAGTGTTTGCTAGTATAATGGCTTGGTTAGAATGAGTTGTAGTGTGCAACGCAGGCAGACGCGCTCTGCAAATGTCTTTGCACTAGTGGGACTATAGCAAAGTCCAATAGCCACGTATAGGATGCCACTAGGTACACTGAGTGTTTGCTAGTATAATGGCTTGGTTAGAATGAGTTGTAGTGTGCAACGCAGGCAGACGCGCTCTGCAAATGTCTTTGCACTAGTGGGACTATAGCAAAGTCCAATAGCCACGTATAGGATGCCACTAGGTACACTGAGTGTTTGCTAGTATAATGGCTTGGTTAGAATGAGTTGTAGTGTGCAACGCAGGCAGACGCGCTCTGCAAATGTCTTTGCACTAGTGGGACTATAGCAAAGTCCAATAGCCACGTATAGGATGCCACTAGGTACACTGAGTGTTTGCTAGTATAATGGCTTGGTTAGAATGAGTTGTAGTGTGCAACGCAGGCAGACGCGCTCTGCAAATGTCTTTGCACTAGTGGGACTATAGCAAAGTCCAATAGCCACGTATAGGATGCCACTAGGTACACTGAGTGTTTGCTAGTATAATGGCTTGGTTAGAATGAGTTGTAGTGTGCAACGCAGCAGACGCGCTCTGCAAATGTCTTTGCACTAGTGGGACTATAGCAAAGTCCAATAGCCACGTATAGGATGCCACTAGGTACACTGAGTGTTTGCTAGTATAATGGCTTGGTTAGAATGAGTTGTAGTGTGCAACGCAGGCAGACGCGCTCTGCAAATGTCTTTGCACTAGTGGGACTATAGCAAAGTCCAATAGCCACGTATAGGATGCCACTAGGTACACTGAGTGTTTGCTAGTATAATGGCTTGGTTAGAATGAGTTGTAGTGTGCAACGCAGGCAGACGCGCTCTGCAAATGTCTTTGCACTAGTGGGACTATAGCAAAGTCCAATAGCCACGTATAGGATGCCACTAGGTACACTGAGTGTTTGCTAGTATAATGGCTTGGTTAGAATGAGTTGTAGTGTGCAACGCAGGCAGACGCGCTCTGCAAATGTCTTTGCACTAGTGGGACTATAGCAAAGTCCAATAGCCACGTATAGGATGCCACTAGGTACACTGAGTGTTTGCTAGTATAATGGCTTGGTTAGAATGAGTTGTAGTGTGCAACGCAGGCAGACGCGCTCTGCAAATGTCTTTGCACTAGTGGGACTATAGCAAAGTCCAATAGCCACGTATAGGATGCCACTAGGTACACTGAGTGTTTGCTAGTATAATGGCTTGGTTAGAATGAGTTGTAGTGTGCAATGCAGGCAGACGCGCTCTGCAAATGTCTTTGCACTAGTGGGACTATAGCAAAGTCCAATAGCCACGTATAGGATGCCACTAGGTACACTGAGTGTTTGCTAGTATAATGGCTTGGTTAGAATGAGTTGTAGTGTGCAACGCAGGCAGACGCGCTCTGCAAATGTCTTTGCACTAGTGGGACTATAGCAAAGTCCAATAGCCACGTATAGGATGCCACTAGGTACACTGAGTGTTTGCTAGTATAATGGCTTGGTTAGAATGAGTTGTAGTGTGCAACGCAGGCAGACGCGCTCTGCAAATGTCTTTGCACTAGTGGGACTATAGCAAAGTCCAATAGCCACGTATAGGATGCCACTAGGTACACTGAGTGTTTGCTAGTATAATGGCTTGGTTAGAATGAGTTGTAGTGTGCAACGCAGGCAGACGCGCTCTGCAAATGTCTTTGCACTAGTGGGACTATAGCAAAGTCCAATAGCCACGTATAGGATGCCACTAGGTACACTGAGTGTTTGCTAGTATAATGGCTTGGTTAGAATGAGTTGTAGTGTGCAACGCAGGCAGACGCGCTCTGCAAATGTCTTTGCACTAGTGGGACTATAGCAAAGTCCAATAGCCACGTATAGGATGCCACTAGGTACACTGAGTGTTTGCTAGTATAATGGCTTGGTTAGAATGAGTTGTAGTGTGCAACGCAGGCAGACGCGCTCTGCAAATGTCTTTGCACTAGTGGGACTATAGCAAAGTCCAATAGCCACGTATAGGATGCCACTAGGTACACTGAGTGTTTGCTAGTATAATGGCTTGGTTAGAATGAGTTGTAGTGTGCAACGCAGGCAGACGCGCTCTGCAAATGTCTTTGCACTAGTGGGACTATAGCAAAGTCCAATAGCCACGTATAGGATGCCACTAGGTACACTGAGTGTTTGCTAGTATAATGGCTTGGTTAGAATGAGTTGTAGTGTGCAACGCAGGCAGACGCGCTCTGCAAATGTCTTTGCACTAGTGGGACTATAGCAAAGTCCAATAGCCACGTATAGGATGCCACTAGGTACACTGAGTGTTTGCTAGTATAATGGCTTGGTTAGAATGAGTTGTAGTGTGCAATGCAGGCAGACGCGCTCTGCAAATGTCTTTGCACTAGTGGGACTATAGCAAAGTCCAATAGCCACGTATAGGATGCCACTAGGTACACTGAGTGTTTGCTAGTATAATGGCTTAGTTATCAGTTGGAGTGTGCAGAGGACAAGAGGGTACAGTGGCAGGATTGTGGTGCTCTGGGTAGAGGAATGGAAGACTGCCTTTCTATTCCCTCCTAATGGTGAAATGCAGGTAGGAAATCCCTGACCTGGGCTACACAGACGCTGTTGCTGTTTGCAGGACCTGTCACCTATGGCTCTCTGACCCTGCCGGTTGGAGCCCTTAAAAGGACTGCTATAAAGTGCTCTCCCTAAGCTGTCTAACGCTGTGTATGCAGCGCATACAGCTGTATCGGCTATAGGACTCAGGAAGACGGAGCTGCGACAGTGATGTCTGACACCAAAGACGCAGAAGGCAGATAATGGCGTCCGTGAAGAAAATGTCCGGTTTTATAATGCAGGGACATGTGACATGCAGATCCTATCACACATGCCGTTGCTTCTCTGGCTCAAAGTCCACTTAGCTGTGTGTGTGTCTGGGATTGGCTGACATGCTGGCCCGCCCCACAAGACGCGCGCGCTTAGGGAAGGAAGACAAGAAAAAAAAAAAAAAAAAATGGCGATCGCCATTATAGAAACAGCAGTGATCTGAAGGCGCTGTTCACGCACACTATACACTGAAATGTGATAATAGTTTGATTCACAGAGTGACTTACACTATTACAGCAGAAACCAAGCTATGATTTAGCTGTTTTTTGGCTGCTAGAACCGTTCTCGAACGTTTCTAGAACTACCGAGCTTTTGCAAAAAGCTCGAGTTCTAGTTCGATCTAGAACATGCCCCAAAATCACTCGAGCCGCGAACTGGAGAACCACGAACCACGAACCGCGCTCAACTCTAATCAATATATATATATCAATTTGCTCAGCTCCTCTTGCCTATTACATCTCGCATGCAGATCAGATACCATTTTCAACATAAGTTCCCTTTTAAGTTTCTGTAATTATTATAACTAAATTTGTAACATATTATTACTCTCTTCATAGGTCATCCCCGCTTTTTCAATCAGCTGTCAACTGGATTGGATATGATCGGATTGGCTGGGGAATGGTTGACTTCAACAGCAAATACAAATATGTAAGTTACCTAAATTACATTTACTTTGGTTGTTGGTTATTTCATGAATACAAAATTTTAAGAAAGGCATTTTGCATTTCATTTTTGCTTTTGTTTATCAATATTGATACAATGAATCATTATCAGATCCAGCAGCATAGTCTACATGGAGCTAAGCTGTACTCACAGCTCCACTATCCAGAGTACTCAAGATCAGCTCCAATATAAAAGAATGAGCTATTTTGCAGTATCTAGCAGAGCTTATAAAAGCTGATCGGTGGGGGTCAGACCTCCAATGATCTCACATTGATAGGCTATCCAGATGGCTGGTCACTGTAAGGGTACCGTCACACTTTAGCAATGCTCCAGCGATCCCACCAGTGTCAGGATCGCTGGTGCGTCGCTACATGGTCGCTGGTGAGCTGTCAATCAGGCAGATCTCACCAGTGACCAGCCCCCAGCCAGCAGCGATGCATGGAAGCGATGCTGCGCTTGGTAACTAAGGTAAATATCGGGTAACCATGCGCTTGGTTACCCGATATTTACCTTAGTTACCAGCGCACACCGCTTAGTGCTGGCTCCCTGCACTCCTAGCCAGAGTACACATCGGGTTAATAGGCAAACCGCTTTGCTCATTTACCCGATGTGTACTCCGGCTACTTGTGCAGGGAGCAGGGAGCCGGCACTGACAGCCTGAGTGCGGCGGACAGTAGTAACCAAGGTAAATATCGGGTAACCAAGCAAAGGGCTTCACTTGGTTACCCGATATTTACCTTGGTTACAGTTTACCGCAGGCTGCCAGACGCCGGCTCCCTGCTCCCTGCACATTCAGATCTTGCTCTCTCTCTCTCTCTCTCGTTGATCGTTAAACTCCTCAATGTTATCGTAAATAGGGCTTAAGGAGACCTTTCAGGATCAGTAAGTTTTATAGCTCTACCTTATCCTGTTATCTTACTGTAAGCTCCATAGAATTCAGTGTCACTTACACACTAGTCAAGTATATGTAAATACAATTTGCATATTCCCATTCATTGCTCTCCCCACCCACCTCCCATTGCATTCATTATCACTGTTGAGAGGTGGGAGGGAGTATGGGTGGGGGCAGCAGTGCAGATTCAGTTCAGATTTACTATCAATGATGCCAGCACTGAAAGGTGAGAGGAGGGAGCAGGGCATATAGTTTGCATTTACATATGCTTGATTAGTTACTATGTCACACTGAATTCTATGGAGCTTACAACAAGGTAAAAAGAGAAGGTAGAGCAATAAAACTTACTGATCCTGAAAGGTCTCTTTAAGCCCTATTTAAAGATAACATTAGTATTGTACAACAAAATCATCTGACAGATCACCTGACAGATTCCCATTTGGATAGGTTATCAATGTGAAATTAGTCCAACTCCCTTTAAACCCCCTTTCTTGCTTATTCCTAAATATAACCATAAAAGTCAATGATGGAGCACAGAATTTACCCTATAGCAGAGCATCAGCCAAAAAGATGGTTTTAAAATAATATGCTGTGGTCAGATATTACTAAATTTTGGTCAGAACTGTTCTAAATCATAGGTTTGATATTAAATACAGTGCCTAGTCTGATTGAATGGGGCACTTTTTAGTCCACCCTTTAAAATAATATTGATTTGTATGGAAACAGATCCATCTTAGTATGTCATTATGGAGGCTAAAGTTTAGTTTCTATGATAGAGTGCTTTTAATCTGTTACATAGACACCATGATAAATATTAACATTTTGTTTTCCTGCAGCGTCCACTAGAGGGAGCAAAGGAGCTTATTGCATACTGTTTACCAATGAACTCAATGATGTCACAATATTCATGGCGCTAATAAGCTCCCCCTAGTGGTGACTGCAGGAAGTTACAAAGTTATCATATAACTGTGCAGGAAAATTGGAGTTCAATATTTATTTTGATATAAAGATGTATAAAAAAAATAATCAGTAAAGAAGAATGGATCCAACAACGCTATGGTATATTGATCATTTAGAATCCAAGAAATGACAAATCAGGTAGCTGGTGACTTTGCATTGTTTTATGGATGTGCATCTACGGTACATTCTAGATATATACATAGTAGTATATAGCATTTTGCACATAATCTGAGAGCGAGCACAGTCATTCGCACAATACAGCTGTCGGCATTTTTAAATTGTGTATTGATTTTTGTACAGTCTGCAAAGAAAGTGGATATGATAGAAATAAAAGGCGCTCATTTACCATTAGAACTTTATCCCTGACACAGTTTTATACAAAACCTAACAAAAAAAACCCTGCATAACCAGGAAATGTTAACTGCAATAATGTGTTTAACATTTAAAACAACCTTCACCCAAAATTAGAGTAAATGTGTAATGTCTGCCTGCTGAGGAATCTTCCCCAATGTACTCATAAGTACATTTAGCTGCTGAATAATGGTATAATACCCCAAAAATATACTCCAATAATAGTAGTTAACATTAAATGAATACCAAACAGAATTCAAATAAAAAAATGCAAAATATTAAAAACAACCCAGAACATGGACATAATAAAGAGGAAGATAAGTAAAGGAAGCAGGAGGACTCCAAACATAATACAAAATATAAGATGAGAGTCTAGATAATGAATCCAGCTCCTAAATGGGCCACAGAATCTGAATGGAAAAATGTAGATACCTAGAGTATATTCAACTGAAGGCTAAGAGCCAAGACAATAAAAATTAATTTAATTCAGTATCTAGCACATGTAAGATAATCATAAAGGCAGAGATATGGCCAGAATAAAGGCAGACCAATAAATGCAAAAAGTGCATAGAGTGAAAACCAAGTGGTTTAAATAAACCAGACCCAAAGTCATAATGTTAGGAGTCATCCAGCAGCTTCTGCCACACACCCCAACCCGCGTTTCGCTAGTTGCTTCCTCAGGGAGTGATAGATAGATAGATAGACAGATAGATAGATAGATAGATAGATAGATAGATAGATAGATAGATAGATTGAGAGATAGATTGAGAGATAGATAGATAGATAGATAGATACAGTTGAAACCAGAAGGTTACACTATCTAAAAAGACACATCTGCAGGTTTTTCTCACTATCTGACTTGAAATCAGAACACACCTTTCCCGTTTAAGGTCAATTAGGGACCAAAATTATTTATATTTGCCAAATGCCAGAATAACGAGAGAGAATGTTTTAAGGCATTTTTCTAAGTCAAAAGTTTACATACACGAAGAGTACTATGCCTTTAAACAATATGGGACAGCCTATATGATGATGTCATGTCTTTGGAAGTGTCTGATAGGTTTATTGGCAACATCTGAGTAAATTAGAGACACACATGTGGATGTGTTTTAATGCACACCTGAAACACACTGCTTCTTTGTGTAGCATCATGGAAAAGTCAAAAGAAATCAGCCAAGATCTCAGGAAGATAATCTTGGACTTGCACAAGTCTAGTTTGTCCTTGGGTGCAATTTCCAGATACCTGAAGGTTCATCTTCATGCCTCATTCATCTGTACAAACAATTATACACAAGTACAAACAAGATGGGAATGTCCATACATCATACCGCTCAGGAAGGAGACGGGTTCTGTGTACCAGAGATGAATGTGCTTTGGTCAGACATGTGCATATCAACCCAAGAACAAAAGCAAAAGACCTTGTGAAGATGCTGGCGGAAGCTGTTAAGATTGTGTCATTATTCACAGTGGAACAAGTAGTGTATCAACATGGGCTGAAAGGCCACTCTGCCAGGAAGAAGACATTACTACAAAAGAAACATAAAAAAGCCCATATTAATGTTTGCAAATGCACACAGGAACAAAGAGCTTAATTTTTGGAGACATGTCCTGTGGTCTGGTGAAACTAAAATTGAACTGTTTGGCCATAATGTCCATCGTTATGTATGGAGGAAAAAAGAAGAAGCTTTGAAGCCTAAGAACACCATCCCAACTGTGAAACACAGGGGTGGCAGCATCATGTTGTGGGGTTGTTTTCCTGCAGGAGGGACTGGTGCACTTCACAACATAGATGACATCGTGAGGAAAGAAGATCATGTGGCAATACTGAAGCAACATCCAAAGACATCAGCCAGGAACTTAAAGCTTGGGCGGAAATAAGTCTTCCAAATGGACAATGACCCGAAGCATAATGCTAAACTGGTTACAAAGTGGCTTAAGGATAACAAAGTCAATGTTTTGGAGTGGCCATCACAACACCCTGATCTCGATCATATTAAAAATTTATGGGCAAAGCTGAAAAGGCCAGTGTGAGCAAGGCGACCTACAAACATGGCTCAGATACACCAGTTCTGTCAGGAGGAATGGGCCCAAATTCCACCAACTATTGTGAGTAGCTTGTGGAAGCAAATCCAAAACACTTCACCCAAATCATACAGTGTAAGGGCAATAGTACCAAATACTAATGAAATGTAGGAAAACGTTTGACTTTGAAGAAAGTAATAAAAATGCCTTGAAACATTCTCTCTCGCTCTCTCATTATTCTGGCATTTGGTGAATAGAAATAATTTTGGTTTCTAATTGACCGAAAACCGGAAAGGTTTATTTTGATTTCATGTCAGATAGTGAGAAAAACGTGCAGATGTGTCTGTATAGAGAGCGGAGGGGAAAACCTGCAGATGTGTCTTTATAGAGAGCAGAGGGAAAAACCCCTGCAGATGTGTCTTTATAGAGAGTGGAGGGAAAAACCTGCAGATGTGTCTTTATAGAGAGCGCAGGCAAAAACCTGCAGATGTGTCTTTATAGAGACAGGTGGGAAAAATCTTCAGATGTGTCTTTATAGAGAGAGGAGGGAAAAATTTGCATATGTGTCTTTATAGAGAGAGGAGGGAAAAACCTGCAGATGTGTCTTTATAGAGACAGATGGGAAAAATCTTCAGCTGTGTCTTTAGGCTATGTGTCCATGGGAGAAAGTACCTGCGGATTTTTCTGCATCAAAATCCGCAGCTTTCCCCCGGAATCCGCACCTTAGCATAGGTGCGGATTTGACGCGGATTTGACGCGGATTTCGTTGCGGATTTTGATGCGGATTTTGTCCATTGTACTCTATTGTGTTTCTGAATAAAGCTAGTCTGTTTTGAAGGCAAAAAAAAGGCTCTTTATGTCATTTCCTGTCCCAACCCTCCTTTCTTCTCCCATTTTGTAATAAAGGGGCAGAAATGTTTAAAGGGAACCTGTCGCCACTTTTTTTGTAAAAAGCTGCGTCCAACACCACCGTGCTCTTATATACAGCATTTTAACAGGCTGTATATAATAACCCAGTGGTGGTGGCCACAGCTTACAGCCAAAAAATGTGGTGCCATGTTCCCTTTCACTGTTATTTTAAAAAAAAAAAAAAAAAAAATGTGCTCCGCTGTATTTTCACTGTCCAGCCCGATGCAAGCAAGCAACTGAGGGCTGTGCTTCTCAGCGGGATAAGGCTGAAGCATTCTCTGCCCCTTCCGCTGAGAAAAACAGTCCTCAGCTGCCCCTGAAAATGGCGGCTCCGTTGTGAAGCGCCATTCACAGGTGCTGTACCGAGGCTCATCCAGCTGCCCTGATGCATTGGCTGGCTGGGTAATAACGGGGTTACTGCCAGTTTTCTGCAAACTGGCACTAAGCCCGAGGTTCATAATGTCATGCCTGTGTAGACACGGCCATTATGAACCTCCGTTTGGTACTAAATAAAAGAAAACACTTTTTGAAAAATTTTATTTGAAAGAAAAACACACACAAATCCCTGATTGCCATCTTTATTACTCCCAAGCCTCAGAGGTTAATCCAGGACAATTGTAATCACTGGTTTGCTCTCTGCCGGCTGCTGTGAGCGGCAGAACTCACTGGCCGGGTCAGCTCAGTTCATAGCTGAGCCCGGGTCACAGCGTCAGCCGGTCACAGCAGCCGTCAGTGTATGAAATGCTGCTCAGCTCTCTTCCGGCAGCTGGGAACGTCTGACGTCAGAGCCCTGGTCAGCTGACTTAATTCGCGAGCGCGGGCGGGTCAGCTGACTGCACACCGACCAGCTGACGTGCTGGGCTCCGATGTGCACTCATGTGACCCGGGCACGGACGTCAGCCGGTACCAGCAGCCGGAAGAGAGCTTTGCAGCATCTCGAACACTGACGGCTGCTGGGACCGGCTGACGTCCGTGCCCGGGTCACATGAGTGCACATCATCAGCTGACCTGCCTGCGCTCACGAATTAAGTCAGCTGACCAGGGCTCTGATATCAGATGTTCCCAGCTGCCGGAAAAGAGCTGTGCAGCATTTAATAATACACTGACGGCTGCTGTCACCGGCTGACGTCAGTGCCCGGGTCAGCCGGGTGCACATCGGAGCCCGGCTCGGAGTTGTCATGGATTATCGTCGGGGATTCAGGGAGTAATAAAGATGGCAATCAGGGATGTTTGTGTGTTTTTCTTTCAAATAAAATTTTTAAAAAAAGTGTTTTCTTTTCTTTAGTACCAAACGGAGGTTCATAATGGCCGTGTCTACACAGGCATGACATTGTTGTTTGCAGAAAACTGGCATTAACCCCGTTATTACCCAGCCAGCCAATGCATCAGGGCAGCTGGATGAGCCTCGGTACAGCACCTGTGAATGGCGCTTCACAACGGAGCCGCCATTTTCAGGGGCAGCTGAGGACTGTTTTTCTCAGCGGGAGGGGCAGAGAATGCTTCAGCCTTATCCCGCTGAGAAGCACAGCCCTCAGTTGCTTGCTTGCATCGGGCTGGACAGTGAAAATACAGCGGAGCACATTTTTTTTTTTTTAAAAAAAGAATTGTGAAAAAAGACCTGGGATCCTGTTTTGCCAGCTAAAAGCAAGCAGCCTGTAACTAGCTGCTTTTAGCTGGCAATCCAGAGTCCGGACACAACACGACTACACTGCCACTACTCTACACTACAAAATGGTGAAACTTCCTCTTCCTGAACTATCCTACATCACTTCCTGCGGATTTGTTTGCGAAATCCGCACCAAATCCGCAGGAAAAAGAGCCTGTGGGAACAGACCTGCGGATTTCTTGCGGATTTTACACCTTGCATTGACTTGCATGGGAAAAATCCGCAACAAAATCCGCAACAATAATTGACATGCTGCAGATTTTTCCGGATCAAAATCCGCGGCAAATCCGCCACGGAAAAATCCGCAGCATAGGCACAGCATTTCCAAAATGCCATTGAAATGGCTTGGAAGTGCCGCTGCTGCAGATTTTTGGCAAATCCGCGGTAAATCCGCGGCAAATCCGCAGCGTGGGCACATAGCCTTATAGAGAGCGGAGGGAAAAATTTGCAGATGTGTCTTTATAGAGAGCGGAGGGAAAAACCTGCAGATGTGTCTTTATAGAGAGCGGAGGGAAACTTCTGGTTTCAACTGTATCTATTATCTATCTATCTATCTATCCATTGATCTATTGATCTATCTATCGATCTTTCTCTACACTATTTATCATTCGGTGCCATACGGTGACACGGTTACACTTTCCAGTTCCAGGATACTCTTTCTTATAAATCTAAATTAAGGTATTGCTCCCTTGCATTGATCTTTCACGTTAGTATTAATGAAGGGTTGTAAATGTACTGTACAGTTCGATCACGTTGGATCCATGAGACCCCTCTATCACGGGAAAGTGGTACATGACAAGCGTCTGCGCACTACACACGGCCCCCTCCTCCATTACATGGACTTTTCAGATGGGGGAACATCTTTTTGTTTTTGTCATGGCTAATTAAAAAAAGCTCATCGTCTATAATTACTCCAGACAGATATTGACTTTGCCGTGTTGTAGAGACAGAGTTGTCCTCGGGGGTGGCGGGGCGATGGGTGCGACATAAATAATTACATTTGGATTTTTAAAACTGCATTCAATACTTTTAATTAGGTTTGTGTTGTTTTTGTGTTTTATAAAGGTTACCGCTTGTGGGCAACAGCCCTTTTTACCTTTATGAGTTGTGTTTAGGTTCCGCATTGTATAAAACGTACTATTTTTCGGTTTCAGCACCAAATATTCCATTTTCTCTGATCTAATTTAGTTTGCTTGTACAAACCATTTCCATTAAATGATATAGATCTTGATTTGCCTGATACATCTATATTTGCTTTATGAAGGTTTACATATGAAATTGCTCCAGTTTTTGTCCTGATGGAACAAATAACACTCCGGAAAATGAGGGAAATAATTGGTTGGAATGGAAAGGATGGAGATGGCATTTTTTCACCTGGTAGGTTTCCCGAGCGACTTTACTGCTTGCAAAGTAATGGGGAGTTTATTTCCAATCTGTACTGCAAACCAGAAAGCTCTGAAGCAGAGAATGTACTGGTAATAAAACAGAGGCTAAAATCCATGATTTCAACCTAACGTTGACTGCAAAATAAATAACGGCGAGATGAAGCCGCCTGACCTACAGACACCTGCAAATTGATCAATGAAAGTTCAAAGGGATAAGTGACAGGGGCATGGAGTTCAGTACTGCTTAGGTCTACTTCTGTCTATATCTACAAGTGCATCCTAATAAATTAGAATATCCTCAAAAAGTTAATTTATGTCAGTAATTTAATACAAAAAGGGTAACACATATATCATATATAGTCATTAGAGTGCTGTATCCAAGCATATTAATGAAAAGTTGAGTGGAAGGAAAAAGTGTGGTAGAAAAAGGAGCACAAGCAACCGGGATAACTGCAGCCTTGATAGGATTAAGAAAAGGCCATTCAAAAATTTGGGGAAGATTCACAAGGAGTGGACTGCTGCTGGAGTCAGTGCTTCAAAAGCCACCACACACAGAGGTATCCAGGACATGGGCTACAACTGTCACATTCCTTGTGTCACCACTCATGACCGATAGACAATGCCAGAAGTGTCTTACCTGGGCCAAGGAAAAAAAAGAACTGGACTGTTCTCAGTGGTACAAGGTGTTGTTTTCAGATTAATGTAAATTTTGCATTTCATTTGGAAATCGCGGTCCCAGAGTCTGGAGGAAGAGTGGAGAGGCCACAATCCAAGCTGCTGGAGGTCTAGTGTGATGTTTCCACAATCGGTGATGGTTTGGGGAGCCATGTCATCTGCTGGTGTAGCTCCACTGTGTTTTATCAAGACCAAAGTCAGCACAGCCGTCTACCAGGGAATTTTAGAACACTTCATGCTTCCCTCTGCCGACAAGCTTTTTGGAGATGCAAATGTCATTTTCCAGCAGGACTTGGCACCTGTCCACACTGCGAAATGTACCAATATCTGGTTTAATAACCACAGTATCATTGTGCTTGATTGGCCAGCAAACTCGCCTGACCTAAACCTCATAGAGAATCTATGAGACACCAGACCCAACAATGCAGATGAGCTGAAGGCTGCTATCAAAGCCACCTGGGCTTCCATAACACCTCAGCAGTGCCACAGGATGATCGCCTCCATGCCACGCCGCATTGATGCAGTAATTCATGTAAAAGGAGCTCCGACCAAGTATTGAGGCATTTACTGTACAGACTTTTCAGTAGGCGCCAACATTTCTGAGTGTAAAATCATTTTTTCGGTTGATCTTATATAATATTCTAATTTTCTGAGATAATGAATTTTGGGTTTTCATTGGCTGTAAGCCATAATCATCAACATTAACAGAAATAAACACTTGAAATAGATCACTCTGTGTATAATGACTCAATATAATATATAGGAATAGATCACTCTGTGTGTAATGACTCTATATAATATATAGGAATAGATCACTCTGTGTGTGATGACTCTATATAATACATAGAAATAGATCCCTCTGTGTGTAATGACCCTATATAACATAGAAAAATAGATCCCTTTGTGTGTAATGACTCTATATAATATATAGAAATAGATCCCTCTGTGTGTAATGACTCTATATAATATATAGAAATAGATCCCTCTGTGTGTAATGACTCTATATAATATATAGGAATAGATCACTCTGTGTGTAATGACTCTATATAATATATAGGAATAGATCACTCTGTGTGTAATGACTCTATATAATATATAGGAATAGATCCCTCTGTGTGTAATGACTCTATATAACATAGAAAAATAGATCCCTCTGTGTGTAATGACTCTATATAACATAGAAAAATAGATCCCTCTGTGTGTAATGACTCTATATAATATATAGAAATATATCCCTCTGTGTGTAATGACTCTATATAATATGTAGAAATAGATCCCTCTGTGTATAATGACTCTATATAATATATGTGTTTCCCTTTTTGTATTGAATTACTGAAATAAATTAACTTTTAGATGATATTCTAATTTATTGAGATGCACCTGTATACGCAGTTTACATTGTAAAATCTGAAAACAGATCTGCTTTATTCTCAATTTAGCAAGTTATCACCGCTCTAAACGATAGGTGATTACTTACTGATTGCTGTGGGTTCACCCACTCGGACCCTCACTGCTCATGAGAATGGGACTTTGAATTGCAGTATTAGAATAGAGCAGTAACAATGCTGTACTTGGCAATCTCCAGCAGTCCCATAGACAATGAGTGGAGTGGAGCAATGTACATATTTCTTCTAGTGGATAGGTGATAATTTGTAGTGTTGCTAATCACCCATTAATCCATTTTATTACTTTAAACTAAAGCAATAAACAATAAACAAATGTCTTTTTAAAGATACTATGAATTGGAAATGACACTAGCTCACCACTACAGCTGCTATCCCAGGACAGGAGGGTCACGCCAGGAGGGTACACAGGAATCATAATCCTTAGCACTTTTTCTGATTTAAAGGGTTATTCCCAAGATAGTATGTTATCCCCTACCAATAGGACCTTTACTTTATTCATTGTCTATGGGACTGCCGGGGAAAAGCCATTCTTGGGATCACTCATTGATTGGACCTCCACAGCAATCACTAGGTTAAGCCTCATCATGTGGATAGAGCATAAATTACAATCTTGGGAATATCCCTTTAATGTATCGCATAATTATGGCTGCATTCAGCCACCACTAGGGGGAGTTTATCTGCAAACAGGTTTATACATCTAATATTGCACCTATGTATGTATATATATATATATATATATATATATATATATATATATATATATAAAAATATATATATCTGTATGCAGTGAGCTCCACCTAGTGGTGGTTGCAGGTAGCTGTGATGGGAAGTCATTCAGTATCCCAACAGGCCCCATAGTATAATTGTGTTGTCTCAATGTCAGGTACATCCCATGGTTCTAGTATTTGTTCATCCTCCCTCTTTCCAATCATTTGCAGGAGAGCAGTGCTGCTTGATTGCTTGGCCGGGAATTTGCTCCCCTTTTTAGTAATATCTTACAGTTTGTTGAGGGGTATAGCCCGTTGGTCAGAGACTGTCTGAGAAACTCCCCTGGGTCCTTTCTGTAAATGAGCCTACTGGGATTCCAGTAGACTTTATTATGTATCAACTCTAAATATACCCTACATATTTATCACCTTGACCCTAAAATCATTAGAGAAGCCATGGAAGTGATAATATTCAAACAAATGAATTGCATTTGTGATTGTTTCCATTACTATGTTCTGTTATTAGGAGGAGCAATATCCAACATGTACAGTATTATGGCTGCCCGATACAAGTACTTCCCGGATGTGAAAACCAAAGGCATGGCTGCTGTCCCCAAACTGATCATCTTTACCTCAGAACATGTAAGTTCATACATAGTGATATCCATGCATTCCCTTTAAGAATAATGCAGAGGAACAAGACAATATTAGAAAATGATGATCACATTCTTCTCACATGAATTCTAATAGCCATGCAGTTTTCTCCAAGACATAGCACATCCACAGTGGTATCATACAATTGTACCCATAAAAAACCTGTCATCAAACAAGGCCTCCCTAAACTGTTGCCATTGTATATCAGAGTCTTAAAATGAGCAGCACAAAAAGACTGTGCAAACCAAGCACAGGTGCTCGGTGCACTTGTGACATGGCCAGTCCATAGCACCTTTCCATCTACTTGTTTTTCTAACACCTCCACCCCCTTCTGTTCTTTTGAAAGCCTGAGCTGTCAATCTGGGAAGAAAAGGCTGGATGAAGATGGAGGGTGGAGGGTGGATGAAGATGGAAAAGAAGTAGGTGGTAAGGGAGAATGATGACTTAGGGGCATCTGTCATGGGGTATATGGAGACAGGACAGGGGCTCTTAGGCTGGCCCTCAGACTTGCGACCCTGTGCTGTCACTTATCTTGGAGGTAGGTTGATGGTAACCAGGTCTGAGCCCCTAGCATGACCCTAACTGCTGTCTGGGCCCTGATCTTACTCCCCGTCTCCCACATCCTTGGGGCGGGACGGGAAACACCAAGACGAAACCCCACAAAACAACACGGACAAGGGGGAGCGGAAACTCATACACACAGCACTCAAACACAAAGGAGAGACAGTATGTGTACCGGGGAGTAACAAAAAAGGGGAGGAATTAAGCACAACAGGGGAACGCTCACACCACTCAGAAGTGCAGCACAGATCACCATGAATAGGAGAAACACCAAGACCAGGATCGCTGAAGCTATCATCAGCACAAAAAGGAAGAAGCTGTGCTTCAAATAGGAAGGAGACAGCTTCACTTGGCAATCAGCAACCTGAGTACTTAGGTCCTACTCACCAGTCTGGAAGGATTTACTCCTGCAGAGCTGAAGACTAGTGAACCAGTCAATGCCCGGCTCTGGACGAACACTCCAGAAGCCTCAGGTTGCTTGTCAGACTCTGATGTGATAAGAGTCTGATGTCAGGAAATATGTGCAGAGCTGAACATCGCATGAGAGCATCTGACAAGTGGCATGCGCCTCTGTGCACCTTATCACAAATCTTACTATAGTCCCTGACTGGAGTAAGATTTTTGACTTAAGGTATGCAACAACTTGTCATGAATTAGACACACCTTTATACCGCACCAGCTTGGCATATTTTGGAGAAGCGCGGAGAAACTGTTATGAAAGCACCAAAGACCGCAAAATTGTTGCGACTTTTCAAAAGCAAATTACAACAAAATTCTGTCAAAAATTCCTTTGATGAATACTGTTCAGGAATGATATGTTTGATGACAGGTTTCCTTAATCTAGATAATTTTTTAAAAATACTGTATATGATGCACAGTATGTCGCAGTAAACCAATAAAGATTTATTTAGTTTTGCTAATAAATTAATTTAAATTTGTATAAATACTGAACTGTAACATAAATAAATACTTGGTTACCCAAAATCTTTTCTTTCACTATGTTAACTCTTATACAATATGTTGTAACTAAAGTATCCCCACTTTTGCAGAGTCATTATTCAATGAAGAAGGCTGGAGCAGCGTTAGGATTTGGGACGGAGAACGTGATCCTGGTAAAATCCAACGAGAGGTGAATAGTGACTCTATATTGAAGATGTAACATATAACATTGTAGTCATTAGTATTTAAAGGGTACCAATACTTTCATATCACTTTTCAGAATAAGCAGAGGAATAACAGCAGTGGCGTAACTAGAGTTTGAGGGTCCCTGGTGCAAAGTTTGGACGGGGGCCCCCCCTCCACGTACACCGACACTAAGGGTACGGGATAATGACACTAACACTCGGGGTACAGGATAATGACGCTGACACTTGGCTCTTACCCTCAGCACCCAGATTTCCCATGATCTGAAATCCCTCCATCAGCACCCAGCTTTCCCATGTTCTGATATCCATCTTGTCCTCTGCACTCAGCTTTCCCATGCTCTGCTATACATCATTCCCTCAGCACCCAGCTTTCCCATATCAGAGCATGGGAAAGCTGGGTGCTGAGAGATGTACAGCAGAGCATGGGAAAGCTGGGTGCTGAGGGAAAGAGCCTTTTCCCTCAGCACAAAACATTCCCATCCCATGCTTGTATCTTTGTCCCCCCTCGTATATAGTTCTCCAAATACAATAATGGCCCCTGCATAGCCTTCCATATAGTATAAAGGCTCCCACATAACCCTTCATATATTAGAATGCAGCTACATAGTCCTCCATGTATTATAATTCACCCCATAGTCCTACATGTAGAAGTAGCCCTCATAGCCCTCCAATTATAATGAATTTACCAAAGTTCTCCATGTATTATAATGCACCCCATAGTACTTCATATATTATACTGCACCACACAGTCCTCCATGTTTTATAACGCACCCCCATAGTCCATGTATAAGGTAGCCTTCATAGTCCTTCGTATATTATAATGTAGCCCCCATAGTCCTATATGTATTATAATGCAGCCCCATAATACCTTCATATTGTATTATGCAGCCCCATACTCCTCCATGTATAATGCACCCATATATTCCATGTATAATGTGTCCGTCATGTTGTATAATGCAGCCCCATAGACCTCCATGTATAATGCAGTCAGCCCCCCATGCTCCATGTATAATGCAGACGCTCCATGTATAATGCAGGGAGCCCCCCCATGCTCCATATATAATGCAGGGAGCCCCCCCCATGCTCCATATATAATGCAGGGAGCCCCCCATGCTCCATATATAATGCAGGGAGCCCCCCCATGCTCCATATATAATGCAGGGAGCCCCCTCATGCTCCATATATAATGCAGGGAGCCCCCCATGCTCCATATATAATGCAGGGAGTCCCCCCATGCGCCATATATAATGCAGGGAGCCCCCCCATGCTCCATATATAATGCAGGGAGCCCCCCCATGCTCCATGTATAATGTAGGGAGCCCCTCCATGCTCCATATATAATGCAGGGAGCCCCCCATGCTCCATGTATAATGCAAGCTGCCCCATGCTCCATGTATAATGCAAGCTGCCCCATGCTCCATGTATAATGCAAGCTGCCCCATGCTCCATGTATAATGCAAGCTGCCCCATGCATCATGTATAATGCAAACTGCCCCATGCTCCATGTATAATGCAAGCTGCCCCATGCATCATGTATAATGCAAACTGCCCCATGCTCCATGTATAATGCAAGCAGCCCCATGCTCCATGTATAATGCAAGCTGCCCCATGCTCCATGTATAATGCAAGCTGCCCCATGCTCCATGTATAATGCAAGCTGCCCCATGCTCCATGTATAATGCAAGCTGAGCCATGCTCCATGTATAATGCAAGCTGACCCATGCTCCATGTATAATGCAAACTGCCCCATGCTCCATGTATAATGCAAGCTGCCCCATGCATCATGTATAATGCAAACTGCCCCATGCTCCATGTATAATGCAAGCTGCCCCATGCTCCATGTATAATGGAAGCTGCCCCATGCACCATGTATAATGCAAGTTGCCCCATGCATCATGTATAATGCAAACTGCCCCATGCTCCATGTATAATGCAAGCTGCCCCATGCTCCATGTATAATGGAAGCTGCCCCATGCTCCATGTATAATGCAAGCTGCCCCCATGCTCCATGTATAATGCAAGCTGCCCCATGCATCATGTATAATGCAAACTGCACCATGTATAATGCAAACTGCCCCATGTATAATGCAAACTGCCCCATGCACCATGTATAATGCAAACTGCCACATGTATAATGCAAGCTGCCCCCCATGCACAATGTATAATGCAAGCTGCCCCATGTACAATACAAACTGCCCCATGCACCATGTATAATGCAAACTGCACCATGTATAATGCAAACTGCCCCATGTATAATGCAAGCTGCCCCACATGCACAATGTATAATGCAAGCTGCCCCATGCTCGCTGTATAATGCAAGCTGCCCCATCTATAATGCAGTCCCTCATAGCCTCTGGCCACCGTATACACGCTGATTTAATAAATAATAATAAAAAAGTTCTTCTTGCCTCTCCTCGTTCCAGCGCTGGCCCGTCCTCAGCTCTCCTCCGTTCCCAGCTCTTCTCCCTTCGGCTAAGTTCACATTTCCGCTAAAATGTATCAGTCACAATCCGCTGCTCTTGTAAACAACGGAATCCATTTAGCGGATTCCGTTGCTCCCATAGACTTGTATGAACAGCGGATTGTGACTGATGATGCTGCGTTGCACCCTCCACCCGACTGATCAGTCGTGGAACAACTGACCGCCGGGCGGGAGGAACGCAGCATGTAACATTTTTTGAGCAGCGCGATCCGTCAGATTTCTCTGCGTATGCTCTCTGGCTCCCTGCACACGTCACCAGCTTTGGTTGGTTACCCGATATTTACCCTGGTTACGGTGCAAGGAGCCAGCGCTAAGCGGTGTAGGCCCGTAACCAAGGTAAATATCGGGTAACCAAGGTAAACATCGGGTGCTTTGCTGTTACCCGATATTTAGTCTGGTTACGTGTGCAGGGAGGCCGACACTTTCCCGCTCGGCCCCACCCCCTCCCGCACTCCGCACATGTATGTACACACACACACACACACCTGTCCCCAGCCATGCAGACAAGCACTGCCACTGACACCCTCGTCTGGCGTCAAGCGACGCATGTGACTGATACAAAACAACGGAAATGTGAACTTAGCCCTCCCCTGCTGCTGTCGGCGTCCTCCCATCCTGCGCTCTGTGCTCTGAGCACAGCCAACGCACAGGAGTGACGTCACCGCACGGGGTATGGAGCGTGGAGCTGCGCTGGCCGCTCCACGCTAAATTGTTCCTGTGCGCGATGACGGGATAGGGGGGCCCGGTGCCGCCGCCGCTGACACCAGGCAGGGGGGCCCGATGTCGGCGCCGGCACCGGGTCATATAGCGGCCGCGTGGTCTGCCCTGGATCAGTGCAGCTCCTCTCACAGAAAGGATCTGGCTGCTGATCTGCCGGACGGCCAGGTCCCCTAAGCTGCCGGGCCTGGTCGCAGCCGCGACCTCTGCGACCGCGGTAGTTACGCCCCTGAATAACAGTATTTCTATCTGCATTTTCATCAGTTTTACAATTTCCAGGTTTGCTTTAATTTTCACTTGACTCTGAGCTGGTGGGTGGAGATTAGCTGCTTTAATGTCTCCCATGCACCTCATATACTCCGAAGGACTCTTGCTCTTCTTTCCGTAGGTAACACGCAGACAGAAGCAGCAGAGGCCTGGGGTTGAGGGATATTTTATTATAGCATTATAAACCAGTACTGAGCTGGGTAGATGTGACCCTTGCACTGGGATAAGCTAAATGAAATGGCAGCTCCATCTTTAGCTCTCTGCCTCTGCTTGTTTTCTCCTCTCATCACCTCTCTCCTCTTTCCATAGACTTCAATTTGATCTATAACCTGATACCTCTGTGAGCCTGTCTTAGCTTGACCAGGATGTACCTGAGCTGTTTGTTAGTGGGAACGATAAGTTCTGTAGGGAGGATGGAGGGGAAAAAGTGGCTCATAAATGGAGAAAGGGAGAAGAAGTGGCTCATAAGGGGAGAAAGTATCATATTTCTCTAATAGAGATATATTACAAAGGTTCTTATATTAGCTTGTACTATTGATTTATACAAAGTTTGTCAAAAGTATAGTGACCATTTAAGACCTAATAGGAAATTTCTAAAAGTGTCACGAATAGTTTGTTGTAGTACATACTTCTCTATTACTATATTAATTACAGGGGGAAGATCATTCCTGAAGACCTGGAGGCCAAAATCATTGAATCTAAACAAAAGGTATGTAACATCTGCAATCTTCATATGTTGCTGTGTGACTATAGAAAGCATTTCTATATATGAATGCAATGATCTCCATTAAATTTATTTTAGTAAAGCTAAGCTGCAATACCAGGCACAATGTAAAGATCCGAGTGGCGCTTTTTCTGGAAAAGAAGCCGATATTGTTTTGTTATTTCATATAATCACTCTAAATAAATGCATCATTTTTTTAGTATATCATGATTAGACATTACAAACCCCTAAAACCTATATTAGGCTAGTTCCAAATAAGTGTTGACTTTGTGAGTTTTTGTGTTTTTAAATGAAGTGCACGTCTTTCTGGATTTAATCTAAGTGCTGCACATACTTACACTCTTCTTGCATACCTTGCAGGGCCATGTTCCCCTTTATGTGAATGCTACAGCTGGGACCACGGTATATGGAGCATTTGATCCCATTGATGAAATAGCAGATATATGTGAAAAGTACAACCTATGGCTTCATGTAGATGTAAGTAGTCATCACCTTTCAGATGTTGTGACAGTCTCGGAGTCCATGTAATGTGACTGGTGGTATTTTCTTGACACAGGCTGCATGGGGAGGAGGACTGCTCATGTCCAGGAAGCATCGTCATAAGTTGAATGGGATAGAAAGGCAAGTAAATAGAAAATAAAAAAAATACTGTGATGAACAATCTGAACTAGTTCAATAGGCACTAGTCATAGGGGTTATACAACCATCACTGAGTGGTATATATCTTACTGTGAGCACTCATGATTACTTGTTATTAAGGGTGAGGGAGCATTATCATGCTCGGGGCTCGGTACTCGTAACGAGCAGTTGGACGCTTGGATTGGCGCGACTTATGTACTGAGTATAATGGAAGTCAATTGGAAATTTGAGCATGTTTCTGGAAAATTTCTAGGAAAAATGCTTGAGTTCCCATTGACTTCCATTATACTCAGGTACTCGAGTCGTGCCCATCCAAGCGTCCAACTGCTCGTTACGAGTACCAAGCCCCGAGCATAGTTATGATCACTCATACAGTATACATGTTATTCCTCCCGACTTTCCTCCGATCGATGGAGAGAAGGATCCAAAACTTTTGTTTGCCAGTGGCTCTCTCTAATACAAACATAAAACATAAGAGCGACCTTCCTAGAACTCCTGTGTAGGGGAAAGTCGAGAGAGATTGACATCAAAACGATGAAATGATTGTGAGGCTGACAGCTATCTAAAGTGTATAGTCAGCAGTGAAGAGAGCAATACTATAAATAACATGGACTAGTCATGGCTATTATAATGGATTTGACATTGTGACTCCGGAGCAGGACTCCCTATGACTGCGTCTCCTGACTGCTCTTTGACATGTCCTCACCTAAAAGGGAATCTGTCATCAGGTTTTTGCTATGAAATATGAAAGCTGATAATGTAGGGGCGGAGACCCTGATTCCAGCAATGTGTCACTTACTGGACTGTGTGTTCTTGTTTCAATACAATCAGTGTTTTATCAGTAGGTTATCACTAGAGGACTAGATATCTCGTGCCTCCTAGTCACTACTTTGTGTAACCCTACCCCCACCACTGATTGTCAGCTTTCTGTGTACACTGTACATTGACAGAAAACTGCTAATCAGTGGTGGGGGCTGGGATATACAGGGCTCAGCATTCAGAGCACTGTTAGATCTGCGGTAGAGAAAAATGTGATTGTATAAAAATGACAGAATACAGATTTGTAAGTGATACCTTGCTGGAATCAAGTTCTTTCCCCCACATCATGCTGATCTCAGATTACATAGCAAAAACCTGGTGACCTTATGAAGGGAACCTGTCAGCTGATATGGCTGAGATATGTCAAGCCAGGGTAACTGGTAGAGCGAAGCCGCTGGGCAGGGTCGGACATATCATTGGTGCAATCTGGGCGGCTGCCATTGGCCCAAGAGGTATGGTGGCCCATTACCACCTCAAAAGCAGGTAGAATTGTGCTTTTTGATGAGCGTTTGGGCTGAAAAGGGCCCATTTTTTTGTTCTTGCACAGG
Source organism: Anomaloglossus baeobatrachus (assembly GCF_048569485.1). NCBI lineage: Eukaryota > Metazoa > Chordata > Amphibia > Anura > Aromobatidae > Anomaloglossus > Anomaloglossus baeobatrachus. The sequence continues at coordinate 56,754,512 of NC_134359.1, forward strand.
AGCCCTTTTCTGTCTGTGTCCGCCAGTGCCACCAGGGACCCACCTGTCCAATTAGTCTACCATGTGGCTCAGTTCCCTATTAAAATGTGTTTTTCTCTGAAGTGTTTTAGAGTCTATATACTGGGTATATATGGCTGGGATCATACACCCACGGTCTGATACGTGGACGGGCAGCATGTATCAGCCCTCTGGTTCCCTTTAACCAAACAGCTTTTGTTTGTCAATTTAAAATAACTTTTATTTAAGACATTTAATTTGTAAAAATAATTTAAGCAATTCTACAAAAATGTTGTTGGGCAGAGTAAAAATATAAATATTTATTGTGTGTATTCAGTTTATGCATAAAAAGGGTGATAGTTCCCATCAATTGCCTAAACAGACACATGATTGTCCTGTGCACTGCCCATCATCGATGACCCTGAATGGAGTTTCTTGTAAAAAGTGAGAAAAAATCACATTTTTCCTCCTCAGTAAAGATAACAAGCGCAGAGGGCAAGACATTGCCATACTGTATCTTTATTATCGAGAGATACAAAGTGACATGCTGGATACCACTCTTCTCATTAGCATGCATTGATCAGACAGTAGCTGACATACCGGACTTACTCCCTTGCCTTTTTTCCATTGCCTGCGGAAAATCAACCGCGACGTGACCTCTTTATTTGCCCCACTGAAACTTGACAAAAAATGTCAGCAAGAATAAGGTTGCAGAGATTATAACTGAGACACAATCTATTGCCATAAACATCAAGGGGGTCTGTTCTATGAGAGTGAAAGCGCTGCCGGCAATGGGCAATCTGAACACGCGGCTGCCGTGTGTTATATAAGGGATGCACATTGTATATTCGTTTTTGGAGCATGTTTTTTTGGTTATGGAAGCCTCGAGCTACAAGAAGTGAAGTCAGTAAATACGTAGGAAAGCTTAGTGCACCAGCACACATAAATAGCCGAAAAAATCACAGCCCATTCTTCTTCACTAGCCTTAAGAAAGACTGCAACCCATATATTGTGCTCACGTAGAATAGAAAAGTCTATATGGATAAGCAATAAACCCAACAAAAGAGCAGCCTAAAGACACGATCCAAAAAATCCTGAGAACCATGTCCCCTTAGTAAAAAAAAAAACAAAAAAACATAAAAATAGCACTAAATTAAATGGTCCATGTCTCCTGAACTATATGACAGATAAAAAACAATGGAATATTCAAGGAAGCAGCATAAACTTTCCACTTTTGATCTGGTGACAGGTCCTCTTTAAATGTCCCTAAAAATGAGTCAAATACTTGATGAGATTGAGATCTGGGGTTTCTTGGGCAAAGTCATACAAAGTAATGTTATATATAATAAAATTTATTCATGAAGAACCTAAACTCCTTAAAGCACCACTCCACAGGTTTTTTTTAATTTTACCTTTTGGAGTGGCACTTTAAAATTTAAGTCCCCTTCCCCCTGTCTTATACTCACCTTCTGTCATCTTCACCTTCTATCACCACTGCTCCTGTCAGGCTCCTTTGTGCCCTGCCGGCAACTCCAGTGTTTCATGGAGCGCGTCAAAGGTCACAACTCAGTACAAGTCTATGAGAGCCTCGTTTTTGCCCTCATAGACTTTTATCAGGCTCTTGTGATGTAATACCTGGCTTCTAGCCAGTCAGAAGCTATGGGCACAAGCAGGGCCGTTGTCAGGGCATTACAACCATGACTGGTGTATGGGGCCCGATGAATAGGGGGGCCCAACCAGGCTGAGGGTAATTACTTAGATCAGGGGGCAGAGGTCTTAGATTTAAAGCGCCACTCCAGCAATGAAAAAAACAAAATGCTGGAGTGGTGCTTTGAACTTGATTTAGAGTCTTTTTGCAGGTTATCACTGACTCAATCTTGTGAGTCAGTGAAGAGGTGGACCTGGCCGAGCCTAGGGTAATTACTTAACTTTATTAAGCCCCCTTCTTCACCGGGCCCCAGTCACAGCCACAGCAGAGGGGCCCGGTAGTGTTGCTTTAGCTACTATACATGGCTAATTTGCATGCAGAGGGGCGGAGCATGCAAATTAGCCATGTGCTGGACTGGAGACAGGAGCAGGGGGAGCCCGCTGACCCCAGCCCCTGCTTTGCTTCAGCTGGATGCGCGTTGGAGGGTGCACCCAGTGACTAGAAACACACAGGGGGGCCTGGACACAATGGTAGCCCGGCCCCTCCTCTTTCATTCTTCTGCTCACCGGTGCACAAGATGGTGCAGCGAGACCGGAGCAATGCCAAAAAAGATGGAAATGCTGGAGGGAAAGTATGAGATCAGGGGGCAGGGGACTTAGATTTAAAGTGCCACTCCAGCAGTAGAAAAAAAAAAACCAAATAATAATGATGAGTATGATGTATTTTATGTTGTGTGGGGTCTGAGCGTACATTTTCCTTTATATTTCCTTTACAGAGCTGACTCAGTAACTTGGAATCCCCACAAGATGATGGGTGTTTTACTCCAATGTTCTGCAATTCTCTTAAGGGAAAAGGTAAGAAGTTTCTATAAGATGACAGTGAAACGCGTTATCTGTAGTGATTGCTAATGAAGTCAGAAACTTTTACCAATAAGGGCAGTATATAGAAAATACCATGAGCTAAGTAGACAAATGTATTTTCATTTTTGTTATTTTTAATGTATATTTGCTCATAGAAAATATTCTAATTAGAACTCTTTTAATGTTTAGTACTTTTTACTGTATAGTTGTTGTTTTTTTTCATCAGGGTATACTACAAGGATGCAATCAGATGTGTGCAGGATATCTTTTCCAGCAAGACAAGCAATATGACATATCATACGACACTGGAGACAAAGCAATACAATGTGGCCGCCACGTGGATATATTCAAGTTCTGGTTGATGTGGAAAGCAAAGGTAAAAACTGCTGATTACATTAGCCACGGTGTATTCATAAAATGGACCATATATTATATTAAATAATCATCTACATGGAGGTATAATACAGAGTAGCAAGGGTAGCAGTTTCTATATCCCCAGGCTAGATTGCCAACCTCTAATTAAAGGGATTGTCCAATAATGGGTAACTTTTTCTTAATGGAAAAAAAAATAATCGATCGACACTACTCTTTCGAAATCACTGCTACATCTCCTGCCAGGTGCTGCATCCAAATCTGGATAAAATGAGTCTCTAATTAACATTATATTATGGTTTTCAAATTTTTATAGTGTTATTTTTCATTCCCTTTAATTTTTTTTTCTTTGTTTTCCTGTAATGATTAGGAATATTCAGTGTTTGAATAAAGTAATTTATTTAAGGTATTGCATAGTTACATAGTTACTTAGGTTGAAAAAAGACCTAGGTCCATCTAGTTCAACCTTCCTCCACCAATTCTACATTTTGTCCCTAAGTCATTTATAACCAACAATGTTGTGTACTGAGGAAATCATCCAGCCCTTTTTTAAAAGCCATTTTAGTATCTGCCTTTACTACCTCTTGTGGTCGGCATTCCACAGTCTGACTGCTCTAACTGTAAAGAACCCTTTCCTATTTAGCTGCTGGAATCGCTTTTCTTCCACTTGCAGTGAGTGTCCCCTGGTCCATAGTATTGTCTTTGGAAGAAATAAGTCATGTGCCAGTCCTTTATATTGACCACACATGTATTTATACATATAAATGAGATCTCCTCTGAGACGTCTTTTTTTCTAAGCTAAACATATCTAACTTTTTCAACCTGTCATCATATGGGAGGCCTCCATTCCTTGTAGTAGTCTAGTTGCCCGCCTTTGAACTGACTCTAAAGCGGGGTTTACACGCTATGATATCGTTAATTAATTATCGTCGGGGTCACGGTGTTTGTGACGCACATCCGGCTTCATTAACGAGATCGCAGCATGTGACACTTTTGAGCGACCTTAAACGATCGCAAAAGCGGTCAAAATCGTTTGCAGCGGAGAGGTCGTCCTGAAACAAAAAATCTTTTAATGCTTATTAGCGATGTTGTTCCTTCTTCCTGTGGGACCACACATCGTTGTGTGTGACACTGCAGGAGCGACGAACATCTCCTTACCTGCCTCCACTGGCAATGTGGAAGGAAGGAGGTGGGCTCCTCTCCGCCTCTCCGCTTCTACTGGACGCCTGCTGTGTGACGTCACTGTGACACCGCACGAACCGCCCCCTTAGAAAGGCCAGAGCGACATCGCAGGGCAGGTATGTGCATGTGACGCTGCCGTAGCGATAATGTTCGCTACGGCAGCGATCACACAATATCGCACGTACGACGGGGGCGGGTGCTATCGCACTCTACATCGCTAGCCGATGCTAGCAATGTCGCAGCTTGTAAACCCCGCTTAACTTCTGTATGTCCTTTTTAAAATGTGGAGCCCAAAACTGAATCCCATATTCTAGATGTGGCCAAGTACCTGCCCATTCTGACATCTTATCCAGATCTTTTGGTGATAGTGTACTATCAAGGTCAGTTTTTAATATCCTACATAGTTTGGTGTCGTCAGCAAAGACTGACACTTTACTATTTATCCCATCCTCCAGGTCATTAATAAAGAGATTAAAAAGAATCAGTCCTAGCACCCCACTGCTGACTATAGCCCAGTTAGAGAATATACCATTTATGACTACTCTTTGTTTCCTATCTTTTAGCCAAATCCTTACCCAGTTGCATATAGTTTCCCCTAGTCCTTGCTTCTGGAGCTTCAGTATAAGGCTATTATGTGGTACAGTATGAAATGTCTTTGCAAAGTCCAAATAAATCACATCAGCTGCATTACGAATATCCAGATTTACGCTTACCTCCTCATAGAACCCCAACAGACACGACTTATCTTTCATGAATCTATGCTGTCTGTCAGTTATTATATTATTTTCTGCAATATATTTTTGCATGTCATCCCTTAAAATGCCCTCAAAAACTTTATATACTACTGATGTCAGGCTTACTGGATGGGTTTGCCTGGATCTACACTCTTACCTTTCATAAATATTGGAACCACATCAGCAATCCTCCAATCCTGAGGCACCAACCCTGTTACAAGCGAGTCTAAAAAGATGAGATACAGCGGTTTGTCAATTACTGAGCCCAATTCCCTCAATATTCGTGGATGAATGCCATCTGGCCCAGAGGATTTGTCAATGTTTAATTTACTCAGACGCAGGAGTACTTCTTCTTGTGTTAAATTAATTATATCAGGTGGTGAACTTTGATTTTTCACTTGTTGAATGATCCCTGGAAAAGTCAGTTCCTTGGTGAACACAGATGAGAAGTGCCTGTTTAATATCTCAGTCTTTTTTTTTGTCCTCTATAGCTAACTTGTCATTGTATTTTAAGGGGCCGATACTATCCTTTGTTTTCCTTTTGGCATTAATGTATTTATAAAAGATTTTGCAATTTGTTTTAGTGTAAACTAGAGTAGAGAGACAACACAAACAACCAATTTATATTGAACGAGGCTGCACTCACAAGCTGGGAGCATACATAAGTTTGCAGTCTCATAGACTAACTTCAGACTGATCATTTAGACCGGACAATGACTTTAAATAAATTGGGCGATACATTTATATTGCTCTTCTCTACAGCTTGCACTGCATAGCTCAGCCACAGGGGGCAGCGCTGCAGATACTTACTACAGATTCTTGCGTTGCCACCCTTTGAAGAAGATCATGGGTGATAGACGATGTGGGAGATGTGAGTGCAGCGCCAGCTCTCTATTTTCGCTGCCTTTGTAGCTTCTAACTATGACAGAAGTTGTTGTGAGAGGGTAGAGTTAGTAGCAATTAGTGACACCAGCATCAGGGTAAGGGCAGAATTATGTGTTTTGGCCTAGGATGTAAAAATCCGATTTTGAAAAGGGCTTGGTTGCACAATAAATGGATTCTGCTATTAAAGATGAATCTAGATACGTATAAGTAGTATAATGTATCTCTCTTGGACAAAAAAAGCCCAACATAAATCATTCATTTATTAATTTTCTTACAATATGTCTATGTCACTAACTGTTTGTTTCTTTCCCAATCAGGGCACGGTAGGATTCGAACAACAGATCAACAAATGCTTGGAGCTGTCAGAATATTTATATTCAAAGATCTGCAATAGGGAAGATTTTGAGATGGTCTTTAAAGGAGAGGTAAGTCTTCACACATTAAAAGTGAATATTAATACTATTGTAGATAACCATCAAAGAACTCCTCATGGTAAACATAGTGGTTTACTTTCTGACCTGCCACAAAAAGCTGTTTGGGTTGCAATTTTCATAACTTCCAAATGGGCCAAAAGGGAAGGGCCAGTTTTAGACAAAGGCCTCAATTTATCAAGACTGTCGTGGTGTTTTTTTATGAGGTGTGGAGACGTTAGATGCTCCTGATTCATGAAGTGGTGTACACCTTTTCATGAATCTAGAATGTCTGTTGAGTGTCATGTGCCACCATGTGCTACACTAGATATCTTACCCCATTCGGGGACTAGAGAGATGTCTGATGTATGGAATGCTACAGCTCATCATGAATTAGATGAAATATGGCATCATTCCTCCGTTGTACCCCCATGCCACCAGCAGCTCCTCTGAAATGGTGTAACAACGCCACAAGTCGCAAAATATTGGCATAAATTCAAGTTGCACCAAACTTTTGCGACTTCGTAAACCAATTACAACTCTTTTTTTTGTGTGTAATAGTTTCTGTGAATCAAAGCCAAAGTGTTTACCCTGGGGAAAAATTTAAAGTTGCACTCAAAAATTTAATAGTGCTCCATCACATTAAAATACCTAAGATTAGAGATGAGCGAACGTGAGGTTCGAGGTTCGGAACCCGACTAACAAAAAAACAAGTTTCAGGTTTGAGGTTCAAGCGAGTGATAAGTACAAACCACTCAAGCGAGCAACGCTGTTCTTGGGTATGAGTGATGCACAGCCCTGTGAGAGACATGTGCAGTGTTTGAATGACTCACATTTGCAGTAAAATCAGCGTGATACGATTTAGTGTGCACACTCATACTTCCCCAAAAAAAAAATTCTAAATCCCGCCCACCCTGCCCCGGAAGTGTTTTGCTAATGGCTATTAGCAAAACACTTCCGGGGCAGGGTGGGCTGAGTTTAGAATTTTTGTTTTTGTGTGAGGAGGTGTTTGTCTGATCTCACTAAATCTGAACACGCTGATTTTACCTCAAATGCTATCCAATAAAACACTGCACGCGGCTTGCACAGGGCTGTGCATCACTCATACCCAAGAACAGCGCTACTCGCTTGAGTGGTTCATACTCATCACTCACTCAAGCCTCGAACCCGAACCTTGGTTTTTTTTGGAAGTTGGTTTCTGAATCGGAATCTTGAACCTCAGGTTCACTCATCTCTACCTACTGTATGATGTATTATCACGAGACGATTTCAGACTGTTAACTTGAATATGGTTTATTGGTACACAATTATTTGGCACTTGTTTATCAACCTCTAAACTGGCTGATAAAGAATGATGGAGGCAAAATGATCACTAATAGATCATTCTGTGCCCTTATACATATGTAGTATCATGTTATCTACTGCACATACTGTTTACCTTGGGTGATGTGCGGCCGAGTATGACCATTTTTGTTCCGGCATAAATGATGTAACACCTGATGAGGGGCAGATTGATTCTTGGAGGCCTAACCTACACAGTCGTCATATTTAGGTCTTATTTTATTCTCACTGTTCACCTGAGCACTCCATTGTTTTACGTTTGTTTTTGTTTTATCTATTTTAGTGCTAATTTATATGATTCACACAAAGAGGCCATTGCTCACAGGGTAATTATGCAGCGCAGCCTAAAGACACGCCCCAGAGGAGCCAGCGAGTCACACCCCCTTTTTAAAGACCATAAAAATCAGCATTAAATAAAAAGTATCATATTTCTGAATCTGTATAGCAGATTACAAAAAACAAACAAATACTCATGGGAACAGAGGGGATAAAATAAGAACAAACACTGGGGACTTTTAGCCTGGTGACAGGTCATCTTTAAACATCTGTTTAAATGTTGACAACTATGCTATGTATTATTATCTTTCTTGCTATGTTTTATTCAATTTTGTGAATTCAGTGCTTATCATGGCACTACCTAGTGACCTAAGAAAATGAGATGTACTATTAAGTACCAGATTACTGAATTGGACCTATATATTTTTCCAGCCTGAACATACAAATGTCTGTTTTTGGTACATCCCCCCAAGTCTCAGAGCTGTACCCCCAAGTGATGAAAGACAAGAAAAACTGCATAAGGTAAAATTTCTGAGTTTTATCATTTAATTATATTAATCAAATTAAAAAATATTTCCTTTATAGATTCTGTTCGCATTTAGTAATGTGTCGCCCAGGAAAGGGGGTACTCGGTCCCGGGCAGTTGCAGTTGGGAATGTCACTCTGGTGGCCGTTGCCCGGATCCGTGCCCTGGGGACGCGTCATAAAAAGGGGTATTTACAGGGGATAAAGAGTTAATGTTCGTGACGCCACCTGCAAGTTGTGGTTAGTGATAGGGAACCGCCGCTGCTCAATGTGGGTACCCCCAGGGATGGTGATAGTGGCAGCTGAGATGGTAGGCCCACCGCAGGTAGGGCTGTGCCTGGGAGATGTTCTGTATGTTGTATAATGATGGAGACCACACCAGGTTAACGTTAACAGTCTCTACTCACATGGACCCTCGACTTGCTGGTTCCAATCCCAGGAGTATCAGTGCCAATGTAGTGACCCAGGTTGCTCTGTCCCTGGCACTCTCTGCAGATTGAGTCCCCGTAGCGTGGAGCGTTTGGGAACCCCGACCGTCCTTTTTGGGGTACAGTCTCCTCCGTACGGCGGGAAGGGCGGACCCTGCGGGGAGGTAAGTGTCCGAACCCTGATCCTAGTTTACTGCTGATACCCCCGGATTATTTGGTTCGGTGAAGTCCATGAAGGTGTCCTCACCGTGCAGGTATTTATCAAACCGTGTGAAACTTGACATTTGGCCTAGGGCCCTGTTCCCCGTTCGTGCTCTGGCCCCAACGATATCTCGGTACCCGTCCTGGCAACCTCTCTCCTGTGCCCCGGGATCATCGTTACACAGACCCAGCTCCGGCATGTCCGCACACCTCTCCTGTGTGCTCCCTTCTCCTCCACACTCTCTGACTGACTGCTGACCCCTCCCACCAGGCTGGCTATACCCAGGGACTCGTTCCCATGGCGACCATTCCCTTACATAGTTAACCCTTTATGCCAAGTGTGGAAAGGAGAACTAGGAATTTAGATGTGTGTTGGTGGAATCGGCACTAGTACTCCAGGTCGCAGGGGGTATGTCCTGCATCCCCAAGAGGATGCAGTTCCTTATAGTGCCCTGATGGTCTCAGGGGCACTACAGTAATATTCTAGACAAGAATAGTGCGGTTTCTGGGAAAAAAACACCATTCTAGTCTAAGGGCTATGTCTGAAGTTGATCAACCCCAAGAGTCTTCTCAGGGATTGAGCAACATCTGTGTGATTTGAGCTGTTTTGATTCATGTACTGCCCTTATATGTGACCATGGAAAAAAAATCCTTGGCATCAACTTCTTGTACGAAATGTTTGTTCCATTGAATGGTTCATTTGTCCTGCCAAATTCCTGACAGTTGACCATTTCATAGATGAATCATTTCCTGCAAGAAGTAAGTGCCGACAATTATTTGTACTGGTCTGTTAGGCAACTATATAAATTCTAGGAACTCCATTATATTCAAGACAAGACTTAAATTTCCCCATTAGATACTATGGCCAGTCACAATTAATTAAATATGGCTGTGTTTTCTTCAAGGTTGCTCCAAAGATAAAAGCTCTAATGATGGAATCTGGAACAACAATGGTGGGATATCAACCCCAGGGAGACAAGGCAAACTTCTTCCGGATGGTCATCTCCAACCCTGCAGCCACCAAATCAGACATTGACTTCTTGGTGGAAGAAATTGAGAGATTGGGCCAAGATTTGTAATAAATGTGCCAAATACACTGAACCCTCTCTATTCTGGGGAAACCTACTCCACCACCCAAATGGTTGAATAGTATTTTGTTTTTTGGTGAAAGAAAGGAATCATTTCAAATGAACCCCATCCCTCAGTACAGCTCTTTTCTGGCACCTTAACAAACATAGCGTATAACCGAAAATATTATCTAACGTATACAGTGACAACTGGCATTAAGTGTGTTTGTTAAGGTTGTCAGATATGTACAAAATCCAAGGTAACTTGAGTGTTGTAATATATATCCACATGTATGTCTGTGTGAATATTTATGTACAGGGCCGGCCCTTGACATATGTAGTGTAGGCCATTGCATAAAGCAGCAAATGCTGATAGAGCAGGAATTCTAATAAGTAAGGAAGGCATCGGACCAGACCCAATAACTGGGATAGACAAAAATGGCCTCCTAAGCCAAGGATTTACTTGTTCTGCAAATTGAGAGACATGAATGCACTTGCATATATTCATTCACAAGTCTAATATCGAGTGAACATTGGAAAAACCTACAGCACTTGCATATATTCATTCAATAGTCTAATCGAGTGAACATTGGAAAAATCTCCAACACTTTCATATATTCATTCACTAGTCTAATATCGAGTGAACATTGGAAAAACCTCCAGCACTTTCATATATCTTTCACTAGTCTAATATCGAGTGAACATTGGAAAAACCTCCAACACTTGCATATATTCATTCACTAGTCTAATATCGCGTGAACATTGGAAAAACCTCCAACATTTTACAAGACACTTACCATTAAGATTAATGTAATGATGTACAAAAACGCACTGATTTAAAAGTATCAAAGCAATGGCTGCAGTGTCTTAAGTTGGAGCTCATGACGTCTTATCTAGATTTTCAATTGCTAGGAGATAGGCTAAAGTCAAGAGCACCATGGCCACCACCAAAAAGTCTTCAGTTACCAGTCTTGTAAACACCTAATGAAGGACCTTGTGAAATGTGTTTTAGCATTTATGGTGGTGTACTACTTTTAATTCTTTCCTTCTTATAGCCCTCCTTATGTATTGTGCAAGCTTGACTTCCTTTCCACCATGTAAGTACCATCTGCTATACATTAGACTGCCTCGTCATACTGCACAGGCTTGTTTAGGTCTTTCCCACTCAGTCAACATAGAAGATATAAAAAGGATAAGTAGAGAAATAAAAAAAGATATGAAAAAAAGTCTTAAATGAAAAATATTATAGACGTGTGCCTATTCATACTTCTTTGATGTCGATTTGCCGGACAAGAAATCCTTAGGCTGATCGGATAGAAACCTGCATTCAATTTAGATTGTCTCCGATTTGCTTTTCTCCATGACATAACTAGTCGGAAAAGCGTTAATCAGTATATAGTTGTGCATCCCCATCTTAGTATCTTGGGGGTTATAGTAGCACAGTGGTTGTAACAGGTATACTCTTGCTGTATTTCTAGGGATTATTTTGTGTAGATTGTGTACATTTATTGTCCAAAAACTTTGTGTACTGAGATTAAATGTCATAGTTTTAAAGCAGTTTAACTGTTAAAATATAGGTATATAAAAATACTTGCTTATTTATATGCAGAGATTTACCATGTTAAAGAGGTGTCTTGTATTTTCCTCCATTTGTATTGTATTCTATTTATATATATAAATATACATAGTATATATTATTGAGGTAAGTTCTAAATAATGTTTATTGTAATTTAGTGTCTTTGTGAGCCAAAGAATTCAAAATAATATATAGTGGAACCTGTATCTATACTATAGTGCCCTCAAATGTAGTTCAGAAGTATGAAATATATGTCTAGGTTTATCAAAGGGTACTAACATTTAGCTTCTATTAATACTCATTTGCATGAAAGGGGTATAAGTAATGTTAAACGGTGTCCCCCTTTGAAAAATCTAGTATGTAGGCTCCTAAATATTACAATTCTAGCACTTTAATTCATCAGCATTAAATTTCTAAAATTAATTCATTCCAATATGCTGGACCAACACAACATTTTTTGTTTGGTTAATCATTTATTTATATATATTTAGTATTTCTTGACAATGTCAACCCTTCTTTGTTAAAAGCTGTAGATCTAACATAAAAGGACAGAAATGAGACCGGGCTGTAATTACCGTACTCTAATGTACAAGCAACGGAACTACATACCGTATTAAAAGTGACCCAAATCTTACAGAGGATTAGTCAAATCTCTCTTTCATGACAGTATTGGACAGAAGCGTGGATGCTGAGCTCAGAAATATATAGTTTACTATGATTTGATTCAGTATTTTCCCATAAAAAAGTTGTTTAAAGGGAACCAACCACCAGGATTTTACCATATAATGTAAAGGCAGTGCCATACTGGCACTAGTGTGACGCCCCTGAGGCTTCAGTCGCCACAGGGTACTGCAGCACAATTAACCTGCAGTATTCATCTCGGGTGAAAGGGGTTAATCACCGGTGTTTCCACATTTACACTTTACATACAGTTTAGGTGCCCACTGGGGACTGGACTAGGGTAGATAGTGGGGTGGCCATCACAAAGCATGGGAGTTTCCCGGTCACAAGGACAACCACCAGGGGGATGGGCACCACTTGGGGTAGAAGTAGGAGCAACCTTTACACAAACTTCAGTCTAGTCGGGACTTTAGTTCTGGTGACACTACACCACTTTCTTCCTCTTCTTCTTTCACGGGGCCTAGGGCTTGGGTTCCTCACTCCTGGAGGGGAAACTCTTAAAAAGGACACTTTCAAAATACCGGAGGTTACCTCTGACTTAACCGAGATTGGCTGGAGCACATCACGGTGGAGACCTGTACCTCCCGGGCGATCTAAAGACAGTGAGTAAAACACCTGGAACTGCAGCAGCTGACTCAGCCGTTTGATTGCCGGCGCCCCACGCTTCGGCGCCAATGGCCACCACTCCCTTCATTATCCTCTCCGGGGGCCCACTCCACCTATGGGGAGCAGAAGCATTTTTGCTGCTGCGACCATCCGCCCCGGAGGACAGTGACAGCAGCGGCGGCTAATTCCCTGGCCCCGTACCGCAGGTGCCGTCACGAGACAATCCTCCTCACCCTCATCCACTACTACTCCCATCCTCTCCACCACCCATCCTCCATCCATCTCTTTTATTGTACACCTCGGGACCACGAAGTCGGGCAGGGCCACCTGTGACATTCCAGACCAGACATACATCACCGGCCCGGCGACGAGTAACGTTTAACCCCTGCGCCATGGGTGCTACATAGCACAGTGATTAAAATCATACCTTCAGTTTTCAGATTGGATCTTTCATTGCAGAAATAAAAACGTTCATAAAGGTCCAGAAATTGGGACCTTTAAGAACCACCAGGATTTCCCCATATGAAGTACAGGCAGTGCTATACTGACACTAGCATGGTGATTAAAATCATACCTTCAGTTTTCAGATTGGATCTTTGAATGCAAAAAAAATTCATAAAGAGCCAGTAATTGGTGCATTCTTTGTTGATGTGTGCAGTGGTGCGGAGCTTGTGCGTCGGGTCCTCTGTGTAAATTCCTCCTCCGGCGTCCTCCTTGTCTTGCCCCTTTTCTTTATTTAAATTTTATGCTGCACCGCCATTGCTCCTGTTGACGGCGCATGCGCATTACTACTGTGATGAAGTCTTCATTAAAATGGCGCCTCAGTCAGCGCATGTGTGTACCGCGATCTCCAGCACCATTCTATTGAAGACACTCTGGGGAAGCGGACTATGGGGACTATGAGCAGCATCGATGCAGATTTAATTTATTTGTTTCCACTCTTAAGGGTGCTTTACACGCTGCGACATCGCTAGCGATAGCTAGCGATGTCATGCGCGATAGCACTCGACCCAGTTGTTCGTGTGACATTTGGTGATCGCTGCTGTAGCGAACATTATCGCTATGGCAGCGTCACACGCACATACCTTTACAACGACGTCGCTGTGACCGCCGAACAATCCCTCTTTCAAGGGGGAGGTGCATTCGGCGTCATAGTGGCGTCACTAAGCGGCCGCCCAATAGCAGAGGAGGGGCGGAGATGAGCGGCCGGAACATGCCGTCCACCTCCTTCCTTCCTCATTGCCGATGGACGCAGGTAAGCAGATGTTCCTCGTTCCTGCGGCGTCACACATAGCGATGCGTGACGCCGTAGGAACGACGAACAACCAGCGGCATGCACCACCAACGATATTATGAAATGGAGCGATGTGTCAACGATCAACGATTTTTGATGCTTTTGCGATCATTGATCGTCGCTCCTTGGTGTCACATGCTGTGATGTCGCTAACGGCGCCGGATGTGCGTCACTAACGATGTGACCCCGACGATATATCATTAGCGATGTCGCAGCGTGTAAAGCACCCTATAGTCTCTTCCACAGTGTCTTCAATAAAATGGCGCCATAGATAGTAGTACATGCATGCGGTGACTTCTGGTGCCATTTTATTGAAGGCATTATTACCATAGCAACGCACACGCGCCACCAATTTTTATACAGAAAAGGGGGAAGACACCGAAGGAGGAGGCATTTACTCAGAGGACCCGACCCAAAAAGGCCCTCCCCGCTTCACATGTCAATCAAAAAATGCACCAATTTCTGGACCTTTATGACCGTTGTTTTCTGAAATCAAAGATCCAATCTGAAAAGTGAAGGTATGATTTTATTCACCATGCTAGTGCCAGTATAGCACTGCCTGTACTTTATATGGGGAAACCCTGGTGGTTGGTTCCCTTTAAAGAGAGAGCCTGAGAGTCCTGCTTCCCCCGCCTACACATAAAGATTGATTGCAATTATATACAGGAAAAGCTGCAAATCATTCTGCGTGAGTGGGAAGAATGAGGACTCACAGGCTTTGAGCCCTGGCATTACTTTTACAGCTTTTTGTACAAAAATATTGTATCAGATCATAGACAAGTATATATATTTGACCACTGGGCCTTCCGCTCTATTCAGTACTGCCCTTAGATAGGGTACAGAAGTCCCCTTTAATATAGTCCTATATATATAAGACATGTGATCAAACAAGGCAATAACCCAAGCTTACTCATTATTTTTCTTTTGATATATCTTATTTTCCCCAGCTACCTATTGTGCCTTTAAGGCTTACATTTTCTTACAGCATCGTATGTTCAGCAGCTAACTGCTGTCCATCATTTGTCACCGTACTATTTGATTGCTATGCTTAAAGAGGACCTGTCACCAGGCCAAAAGTGTAGAATTTGTGTACATATTTTATTCCTACTGCTATCCTAAACATTCATTATTTCTCTTTTTTACAATCCATCCTATGGTTGCACACATATGGGCCTTTTTATTTAGAGCTAATTGTCAAGGTCTTTACAAGTGGGTGTGTCTCGCAGAATTCTATGGGGGCATGTCTTTAGGCTGCACTGCATTACTAGCCTTTGAGCCACGCCTTCTTTACAAAGTCAATAAGTACTAACACTAAATAAAAGGCCCATATCTCTGGAGCCATATTGAGTATTTAAAAAAATAAAAACATACTGAATATTGAGAGTAGCAGTGGGAATAAATATTTTATTTCTAATGCTGTCCTAAATATTTCTCCTTTTTTTCCCATTTTAAAATCCACCCTAAGGTTGCAGACATATGGACCTTTTTATTTTTTTAGATCTAATTTTTATGGTCTTTACAAGTGGGTGTGGTTGGCAGAATTCTATGGGGACTGTGTCTTTAGGTTACTCTTCATTATTAGCCTGAGTCACACTTTCTTGAAAAAGTCCATAAGTACTGACACTAAATAAAAGGCCCATATCTCTGGAACCATATTGCGTGTTTAAAACAAAAAATAAATAAATAAATCAATAAATAAAAAAAACGCATATCTCTGGAACCGTATTATGTGTTTAAATTAAAAAAAAAAAACACTGAATATTGAGGGTAGCAGTGGGAATATATATATTTTATTCCTACTGATATCCTAAATATTTTTTTTTTCCATTTTAAAATCCACCCTAAGGATGCAGACATATGGACCTTTTTTTAAAATCTAATTTTTATGGTTTTTACAAGAGGGTGTGGCTTATAGAATTCAATGGGGGCGTATCTTTATGTTGCTCTGCATTATTAGCCTATGAGCCACGCCTTCTTGACAAAGTCCATAAGTACTAATGCTAGTCAACATCTAATGTAATGTAGTACTAATGCTAAATAAAAAGGCCGTTTCTTTGAAACCGTATTATGGACTTAAAAAACGAAAAAAATAAATAAAAAAAACCCAGAATATTGAGGGCAGCAATGGGAATAAAAAGGATCAAAAAACGGCCATATGTGACCTGGTGATAGGTTCTCTTTAGATATATTTGAACCTGCACAAAGAACAAGGAATATATAGGGATCACTAGCACACCACTGAGAGACAAGGGTCACTTTGTTATTGGCAGCTTTCCGGAGAGACTTATGGTAGCCATACTGTCCACCCATTACAACAGGCCGACGGCACTAATAAATTGCCCTGGGATTGGTTGCTGTATCACATATTGTTGGACATCAATCAAGTCTGAAAATAGACTTTTCCACTTCCATTTTATATCTATATAACTTGGTCGAGTACTGTCTAAAATAGTAGATTTATTCTGTACATCCGTACTCATCTCCCATTATGTTTTGTGCCAAAATGTCTCCCGAAGTTTAACTGGTTGTGACAATCTCGTGTTCCACCCTGTAGTGTCCGTCAAAAGGCTTTGTCCTTTGTCATAAATTAATATGTTTGTTTTCCTCGTCCTATTAGATAAAGCACATAGTGATATCATAAGTGAAACACTATATATGTATAAAAAAAATAAACTTGTTAAAGATTAAGTGCCAATGTACAGAAAACACAGCAGGACTCATTGCAGTGGAGTAATCAGTCTGGAATATTTAATAAAGTTAATGTAGATATGGAAGAAAAAAAACAGATAGATGAGAAACAGATCGGTTGCTAGGGATGCAGAGCCTAACAGGACCTGAGGTTGTTAGGCAGCGCAGGAACCAATCACACAGCAACTTTCATTTTGTATTCTGCTGTTGAAAAATGAAAGCAGCAATGTGATTGGTTGCTATGTGCAACACAGAAGTTTGTTTTATTTTAGACGTTATATAACCTCTTACCAGATTTTTCAAACCTGACATATGTCACTTTATGTGTCAAAAAGAGAGATTTTGAGATAGGTTTTTTTCATGACAAAATATATTTTATGATAATGGTAACATTAGGTCAATATGTTTTTCGTTTATTTATAAAAAATATCAGAAATTTGCCCAAAAATTCTAAAAATGAACAATTTTCAAACTTTGCATGATTATCTCTTTAAGGCCGGGGTCACACTGGTGTACAGCATCTGATGAGAGAGCTAATGAAACTCTGCCCCAAGTGTGAGCGTCATTCACTGTGATCCGATTGTCTCGCATATGAGAATCAAATTACAGGTGAGAAAAAGAGGGAGAGATTAATTTCTCCATCTTCTCCTTTGCCTGTCTCTGCATATATCAGACTGCACTGGGGTGACATCCGAGTGCATCCGAAATATGTTCAAGTAAAGTTCCAGCAATGCACTGGTATTTGATTGACAGGTGCAACAAGAAGGGAATATGTGTGTCAAGTTTTGCTATCTATTTCTGCCCCTGTCTGTCTGCCTGGCCTTCCTTCCCTTGTCGCTGTCATAGATGTTAATTCCGGCACAGGCAGACAGACAGGGGCGGGAATAGATAGCAAGACCCAACCACATATTCACTTACTGTTGCACCTGTCAATCAAATAGCAGTGCATTGATGGAACTTTACTTGCATATACTGTATTTCTGAAATATAACATCCAATCTCTGAATAAAAGCTATGCTTACATTCAGCATCCTAGTGCCAGTATAGCACTGGCTTTACTGTATATATGAAAATCATGCTGGTTGGTTCCCTTTAATTTCTGATATTTTTATAAATAAATGCAAAACACATCAACCTAAATTTACCAATAGTATAAAACATAATGTCACCAAAAAAAATTCAAAAACATCTGGGGTATGTTGAAACATTGCAAAATTATTGACACATTAGATTTGAAAATGTTGGCCTGGTCATTAATGAGTTAAAAAAAAAAAAAGCATCGCTCTTGTCCCCGAGCTGTGGCTTCTTTTACAGCTCTAACCCATTTACTTGAATAGGGATTAGAGTTGAGCAAAAAAACTTTATAGGACCCTTGTCAAGTGGTCACGTTGGTAGCCCAATGGACCTTCTCTTACCTGCTAGCACCTGTTCTGATCAGTAGGTCTGGCATGTCAATGTTGCACACGTGGTACACGCACACTGTTGCACCAGGCCTACTAGTCAGAAAAGGAGATGCCGGCAGACAGAAGGTTCACATGGCTGCGGTCCGGTAGCCACTCAATATGGATGTAGCCGCTGGACTAGTTGCCTGTAAATCTTTTTGCACAACTATAGGAGGGATAGGTTGCAATATCAAGCATAAGCCAATGTCAAGAGTGGCACTGTTTCTTAAAGGAAGACCCCATTCAAGGAAGACCCCCCCTTTAAATCTTCTTGCAGTGATATTTTCCATTATAACTAGACAGGAAGCACTGAGGCCAAGAAACCTATTTTTTTACATTTCCATAAATAAAAAATGTAATATCAAAAATACAGTGTGTCCACCCATATCCTGTCCACCGCCATTAACTTGAGAACGGCGGCAGCTATAGGCATAGAAGTGGTGTCTAGGTATATAATATATCCATGCGCTACGCAATGAAACCACCAATAGCGGCATCTAGTGTAAAACAACGGAGTTAGCATTTTTATCTCGAAAACAAAACGAGATAGAGAAAAAAAGTGAATTAAAAAATTGTAGGGCATGATCAATTCAATACGAATCGACACCTTGCATACAGAAATGCTATGATATGAAACCCATGACCCCTCCAAAACATTGAATGCTGGTCACGCATATTGCGCTCATTTAATTTTGATGCTGAAAGTGGCCACTGTCAGCTGCAATGCACATCTGGGCTCTGGACAGCATACTGTATCTTGCTGCACGTTGTGCAATATGGTAGGTGACACGTTTGAACAAGCATGTGTAATACGTTGTCGTAGGTCCTGCAATGTTGGTGGAGGGGTTGCATACACCTATTTGATGTGACCTTACAGAAAGAAGTCCAATGGGGTCAGGTCAGGTGAGCGTGGAGGCCACTCCATGCAGCCACCATACCCAATGACTTGTAGGAAGGTCTCCATGAGGTATCACTTCACGTCCGCAGCCTTGTGAGATTTACACGTTCTAGCCATAGCATTTCTGTATGCAAGGTGTCGATTTGTATTGAATTGATGATGCCCTACAACTTTGTAATTCACTTTTTTTCTCTATCTCGTTCCATTTCGAGATAAAAATGCTAACTCCGTTGTTTTCCACCAGGTGGCACTATAGGTGGTTTCATTGCGTAGCGCATGGCTACTTTACTATACCTAGACACCACTTCTATGCCTATAGCTGCCGCCGTTCTCAAGTTAATGGCGGTGGACAGGATATGGGTGGACACACTGTATATTGGACACGCTCAAATTAATTAGTAAATCCATATTTTGTCTTGTATGAAAACTTTATTTTTTTTTCCAGACTGATAAAAGAGAGAACTCCATGTTGTCTCAGGAGGAATGTCAGGGATTGTTGCAATAGTCACACTGCCAAATTTGGATTTGTCAGGGCACAGTATGTGTGAACGTGAGCGATCTGATGTGGTGTGATCGATGGACTCTTGCTATCCTGTGACTTATAAGAAATGTTTAACTATTAAAGATGATATGCAATGCAGTTTTAATTTTTCAATAAAATCTACTTTAAAACCGCAGCCTGTATCGCTCTTTTATGGCCCTTACCAACTCCATGATTATAAGAGTGTCAGATCATAGGGGACAATATGGACATATTACCACAGGGGACAATTTGAGCACATTACTACAGGATGGGGAAATTACTAAAAGATGAGGACCAGGATGGAAATATAACTGCAAAATGTTGGCCAAAATGACTATATGGTGGTAATTGTAAAATTATATTACTTACAAGAAGGGGATTAAATGTAAAAAAAAATCAAAATATAGAATGATTTTTTTTTTCCCCATGAAAAGTATTTTTAATATATAAACTGGAATAAAAAAGTGCACATTTATTACAATAAACAGGCAAAATGTTAAAAAAATGTGATCAAGAGGAGTATAGAAAAAAATATTGGATCGTTAAAATGTCACTGGGTTCAGTTACGAATGCGGCCCCCCAAATAATTTTTTTTTCTATGTGCGGCCCTTATACTCAGCCGAGTTTGAGAACCCTGCTATAGAGTGTAAGTGCTTATAGTCAGCATTGTCCTCTCTATACTGTACAGTGTAAGCTCTTATGGTTAGCAGTGTCCTCTCTATACTGTAGTATGTAAGCTGTTATGATCAGCAGTGTCCTTTCTATATTGTAGAGTGTATGCTCTTATGGTCAGTAGTGTTCTCTCTATACTGTAGAGTGTAAGCTCTTATAGTCAGCAGTGTTCTCTCTGTCCTGTAGAGTGTAAGCTCTTATGGTCAGCAGTGTTCTCTCTGTCCTGTAGAGTGTAAGCTCTTATGGTCAGCAGTGTTCTCTCTGTCCTGTAGAGTGTAAGCTCTTATGGTCAGCAGTGTCCTCTCTATACTGTAGAGTGTAAGCTTTTATGGTCAGCAGTGTACCCTGTATACTGTAGAGCAGAGGTCTCAAACACGCGGGCCGCGCAGAGAAGCTGTCAGCGCTATACCAATGGCTGCTGCCCGCCAATCAGATGCAAGGAAGTGATGTTGCTGTATGACATCACCTCCTTGCACCTGATTAGTGGGCAGCAGCCAGCTCCTCTGCGTGGCACCGCAAATGATTCAATTGTAGTAAAGTCCTGCCGGCGCCGACCTGTGACATAGAGCTGCGATCGTCACGGGCCCTGTGATAAGGTACGTGCTCACGATCCGGACCTGACCTGTGGGGCCGCAAGTCTCCTCTGCAGGAGACCTCAGCGGCTTGTGCCCGCAATCAGGGTTCGGAGCACTGCAGTGCCCTCGCTGTCTTCTCCCTAGGGGGGCAGTGACTCCGCAGCAGAAATTAACATGCTGCGGCCTCTGAATGCCGCACCGCAGGTCAGTATTAACTGCGGGCCGAACATGCACAGTGCTTGTACTGTACATCGCAGCATTTTGGACGCAGCTGAAATATGGCTTATCCAAAACACTGCAAACACTGATCGTGGGCACGGAGGAAAGGTGAGGAGAATTTTTTTTCTTTGCGTATTACTAAACATTGGACACAATACTACAGAGCACAGTACTACAGAGCACAGTACTACAGAGCACAATACTACAGAGCACAGTACTATAGAGCACAGTACTACAGAGCACAATACTACAGAGCACAGTAGTACTACAGAGCACAGTACTACAGAACACAGTACTACTACAATACTGTACCTATGTACAAGAAAATATCTACTATAATACTGCTCCTATGTACAAGAATATAACTTCTATAATACTGCCCCCTATGTACAAGAATAAAACTACTATAATACTGCTACTATGTACAAGAATATATCTACTATAATACTGCTTCTATGTACAAGAATATAACTACTATTATACTGCCCCTATGTACAAGAATATAACTACTATAAAACTGCCCCTATGTACAAGAATATAACTACTATAATACTGCCCCTATGTACAAGAATATAACTACTATAATATTGCCTCCTATGTACAAGAATATAACTACTATACTACTGCTACTATGTACAAGAATATAGCTACTATAGTACTGCTCCTATGTACAAGATGTACAAGAATATAACTACTATAATACTGCTCCTATGTACAAGACTATAACTACTATAATACTGCTAAAAACTAAAAAGGAAAAGACGTGGGCTTCGCCATATTTTTGTATGCTATCCAGGTACAGCTAGCAGGTACGGGCTGCACCCAACCCCCACCTGGCTATTTGTACACGGCTGGGAACCAAAATTATAGGGAAGACCTTTTTTTAATTATTTCATGAAATACCGTATTTTTCGCTTTATAAGACGCACCTGATTATAAGACGCACCCCCAAATTTGGTGAAGGAATAAAGAGTTTTTTAATAAATGGGGTCCGTCTTATAATGCCAGTGTCTGTCTAACAAATAATATAGGGTATATGTCCCTCATAGCCCCCTCATCCTAAAATTAGCCCCCTTAATCTGGATATGGCCACCTTATACTGAACACGTCCCCTATGGCTGACACACAGGCCCACTGTGGCTGGCACACGGCCCACTAATGCTGCACACGGCCCCCTGTGGCTGGCACACAGGCCCCCTATTGCTGCACATGGCCCCCTGTAGATGGCACACGGCCCCATGTGGCAGGCACACAGGCCCCGTGTGGCAGGCACACAGGCCCAGTGTGGCAGGCACACAGGCCCACTGTGGAAGGCACACAGGCCCACTGTGGCAGGCACACATCACCCTCTGTTAGATATCACCCCATGTTGCTGCTTTTAGTAAAATAAACTCTTTCCTTACTTTCTCCAGCACTGTCCTGTCTCGTGTCTCCCTCCTCGGGGTTGAGCTCCTCCTGTCTCCTGCACTTCCTACTTCCTGGTTCTAGTGCTGGTCATGTGATCGGGACAGCAGAGAGATATCTCTGCGTGCCTGATCACAGTAGCAGGAGAGAGACCGGGCAGACACGCTGGAGGAGGTGAGTAAAGAGTTTATTATTTTACTATGGGCAGCAGCATGGGGGCCATAGCTAACACAGGGGGAGGGGGCATGTGCGATCAAAGGTAAGCACAGGCAGATAATATGCGCAGCTCCCCCAGCCCATCGCCGAGGTGCAGTTTCAGCACCATGGTGATGGACAGCGGCTGTGCATATTATATGAGCGGGTGCAGGAGATCAAACGCTGCCGCCCGCAGCTTCACAAGCCTCTACCAGCCCCCCCCAGCAGCCCCCAGCACCTCTCCAGAGCGGCCCGCACCTCCCCTGGACTCTGTATATATATATATATATATACGCCCCCGTATATTCGGATTATAAGATGCACCCCCTACTTTCCCCCAAAATTTGGGGGAACAAAAGTGCGTCTTATAAAGCGAAAAATACGGTAATTAATAAAACGACGTGGGCTTCGCCCAATTTTTGTGTCCGGCCAGGTACAACTAGGCAGCTGGGGATTGGAATCGCAGGTTGGCCCAAGCTTTCTGGGTCCCCCAGCTGCGAATCGCAGTCCCCAGCCGCCCCAGAAAATGGCTGTTCAGCTGTTCAAATCAGCTGACATTTGCGGAACTCACTGCCAGTACCCAGTACGTCCAATATCGGTAAGAGGTTAAAAAATCCTTTTCCAGCAGAGAAGTCTAAAGGGAAAAAGGTTTCTCATTGTGGAGTGCGCTATATCAGTATAAGGAGACTTATAGGCCATGCAATGCTCTTTTTCAATTTAAATATGCAAATAGAAAGGAACAAAATGAGGTCTTCAGCTCCACTTATTAAGCTGACACTGACCAAACTCTGATGACTCTGATGAAAAATACTGATGAAACTTGGATCAACCAATGAGGAATCTCACTTCTTTTAAACAATGTTTTTCTATCTACTGGCTAACACTGTACAAAAATGTATTTTATCTGGATGAAATTCGGATAGTTTTTTGTGTATGAGAAAAATCACTAATGTGTGAAGGAGGAATAAGGTGCTGCAAATTTGTTGAAGGTGGATGTCTCTTGATATATTTAGTGCATCTCAGGCAGCGTTCACACCAGTGACTGAAATCTACTCCAGCCATCAGCTGATATAGACATCTGCTATAAGTATGCCAATTTCTGCTGCAAGATGAAGGGAATCTGTGATGCCCCTGAGGCGTCAGTCGCCAAAGGGTATTGCACATGATTTAAGGTGCAGTACCCATCCAGGGTTCCTAGGACATCAGTGCCAGTTGCACACATCACCACAATCAAAACAGACACAACATTGCCCCTTTCCTGACTGGGGACCAGGCTATGGTCGGGTCTTATGGTTGGCCACCTAATGGTAAGGGCCTTCCCTCCCACTAGTCCAGAGACCCAGGAAGGGGGAGGGGTGATGTCCAAGGAGTGAGGAGAGGCCACGCAGACAGTTAGTAGGAGGGAGAAGTCTGCAGCCAGCAGACGGGACGGTTCAGTTCCAGACAGGGGAGCAGCCACACCAGTGACACGGGTGTGACACAGGAGAAACGGTCGCCGCGGGGATACAGTGTTAGTTTCCCTGGGAACAGCACAGTTCGGGGTACAGAGCCCTAGGTTAGGGGAAGCTTCAGTCTTCTCTAATAATTCTGCCGGTAGAGGAGATTTCACATTTCCTGCACCCAACTACAGTGCCCGGGGCACAGCAGCAGAGAGAACCGGGAGTGGAGACTCGAATACAGCTCTCCAAAAAGGTTCGCGCCACCTCCAAACGGGCCAGGACTTTGACTACACAGAAGGAACCCCAAGTAGAGTGAGGCCATGGGGACCTGTCAGAAAAGAGCGCACGCACAGATGAAGGCCCCACCAGTCACTGTACTGCCACCAGTGTCCGAATAGCCCGGGATCATCTGGAGCCCATCTTGGTGGAAATCGGCACCCCGCGGGTAAAGAACAATCAGTGAGTAAAGAACTTGAACCACAGTCCCTGTGTTGTCTACTTCCTTGCCGGCGCCCCATGCTTTGGCGCCGTAGACTACCACCTCCATCATCCTCTCTGGGGCCCACTCTACCTGTGGAGAGTAATACCAACTTTGCTGCATCACACCATCAGCCTCAGCAGTGAGAGACACTCCGCAGCGGCTTCCTCCCTCATAGCCGCGTACCACAGGTGGCATCACCAAGACAACTACTCCCAACATCCCCATCCCTATCATTCATTGACACCTCAGGGCCACGAAGCCAGGCAAGGCCACTGTGACATCCCCAACCATCAACGGCCTGGTGACGAGTACAACCCCTGGCCCCGTGGGTGTGTCAGATCCATTGGGCTTATTTGTCTGTAAAGTTTGTGCTTCTTATCTTACTGTAAATACTCTTATGCCAAAACAGACAAAAGTTTTCTCTGCTGTCCAATCCAAAAAATATTTGCTTTTGGAGCACAGAGGCTTCTTCATCAGGCAAATTTACAAATTAAACGAAAGCTGATTTCCAGATTATTGACTGCATAAATCGGTCGCCAGTCACCCGACTAAGAAACAAAACAATGTCCATCGGGTGACAGATGATTGTTCTGATGATTGTCCTGTGCTAGAGTTATTGAGAATCGATGCACAGGATCTGGTCTATGGAGCTCGTCAGTAATCGGAGAATCAACAGTAATCTGAGAGCCCTGAGATCCACGGAGGAAGGAGATGGTTCTCAGGGCGTCCAGCGGCCACAGATTGCTGACATATATATATATATATATATATATATATATACTGGGTCGTACAAATCAATTTGTACCAACTGTATTCTGTGCGCCTTGAAGTGCGATGATCGGCTGGCCTAGAAAGACCATTAAATGACAGACGATAGACTGGATGTGGCCGATCAGCGGTCGTTTAACAGACATGATCGCCCATTGTAACCGCACTGTTCTTCCCACTGCCTATAAGTCTGTATGCAGATGAGAACAACTGGACTCATCATTCCCATAGCTCACGATTACCAGCTGACCGGCCACCAGTGATACACTTTAAATTAGGGCTACACAGTGGCATGTGCGGGCGACATCTAGATCATGCATCTCATTGCTACATTGAAAGACAAATTTTTCCAAATGTTTCCAAATGTGTTTGATTTTCTGTTTTTCTTTATTGCAGGAAAATAAAGGAGATGACAGAAAGTTATATTTAGAATATTCTACCTTTTATTACTGTCATATTTACTATACTTATAAATGTGAGGTTCTTAGTGCACCGTTTAACCAAAATGTGCAAGCCCATCTGCCAACGACAAGGCGACCTCATCAGATGGGGCCCTACACTAACCTATTTATAGTATTTATAATATTCTTATTATCCTAGTAACCTATTCATTACTATTACAATATTATTATACTTATTATTACTATTATTACTTATTATTACTGGGCAAAAAAAACCCAGACACATTCAGCCAATGTGTGTCAAGGGGAAAAATTCCTTCTCGACCCCGGGAAAAGGCAATCAGTCTGAGGACCCTGGATCACACCTGACACTACCTAATAATGTATTATTTTATTATTATATTATTCCTAATAATAATAATAATAATAATAATGTAATATTACAATTTGTATTTCTATATTAATACTATTATTTTTTTAAAATAATATTTATGTATTATGTTGTTATTATATTATTCTTAATAATAATGTAATATTATAATTTAATTACTATTATTTTAAATACTATTTTTATTCTTTCTAATATTATGATTATTATTACTAATATTTCTATTATTTCTCTATTAACTATTAATTAGATCCATATTCCTAAAGCTGTTGATCCAAAAGAAGGCAAAAACCCCCGGACACATTAAGCCAATGTGTCTCAGGGGAAAAATTACTTCTCGACCCTGGGAAAAGGCGATCAGTCCAAGGACCGTGGATCAAACCTGACACTACCTAATAATGTATTATGTTATTATTATATTATTCATAATAATAATAATAATGTAATATTACAATTTGTATTTCTATATTTTTACTATTATTTATTTTTAAATAATATTTATGTATTATGTTGTTATTATTATATTATTCTTAATAATATTGTAATATTATAATTTATATTACTATTATTTTTTTTAAATACTATTTTTATTATTTCTAATATTATGATTATTATTACTAATATTTCTATTATTTCTCTATTTACTATTTATTAGATCCCTATTCCTAAAGCTGTTCATCCAAAAGAAGGCAAAAAACCCCGGACACATTCAGCCAATTTTTGTCTCGGGGAAAAATTACTTCTCGACCCCGGGAAAAGGCGATCAGTCCGAGGACCCTGGATCAAACCTGACACTACCTAATAATGTATTATGTTATTACTATATTATTCCTAATAATAATAATGTAATATTACAATTTGTATTTCTATA
Source organism: Anomaloglossus baeobatrachus (assembly GCF_048569485.1). Lineage (NCBI taxonomy): Eukaryota > Metazoa > Chordata > Amphibia > Anura > Aromobatidae > Anomaloglossus > Anomaloglossus baeobatrachus. The sequence goes on from NC_134359.1 coordinate 56,781,559, forward strand.
TTATTACTATTATTTTTTTAAATACTATTTCTGTATTATGTTGTTATTATTATATTATTCTTAATAATAATGTAATATAATTTATATTACTATTTTTTTAAATACTATTTTTATTCTTTCTAATATTATGATTATTATTACTAATATTACTATTATTTCTCTATTTACTATTAATTTTATCCCTATTCCTAAAGCTGTTGATCCAAAAGAGGGCAAAACCCCCCGGACACATTCAGCCAATTTGTGTCTCAGGGGAAAAATTACTTCTCGACCCCAGGAAAAGGCAATCAGTCCGAGGACCCTGGATCAAACCTGACACTACCTAATAATGTATTATGTTATTATTATTATATTATTCATAATAATAATAATAATAATGTAATACTACAATTTGTATTTCTAGATTATTACTATTATTTTTTTTAAATACTATTTATGTATTATGTTGTTATTATTATATTATTCTTAATAATAATGTAATATTATAATTTATATTACTATTATTTTTTTAAATACTATTTCAATTCTTTCTAATATTATGATTTTTATTACTAATGTTACTATTATTTCTCTATTTACTATTAATTAGATCCCTATTCCTAAAGCTGTTCCAGAAGAAGGCAAAACCGCCTGGACACATTCAGCCAATTTGTGTCTCAGAGGTAAAAATGCCTTCTCGACCCCGGGAAAAGGCAATCAGTCCGAGAACCCTAGATCAAACCTGACAGTATCTAATAATGTATTATGTTATTATTCTTAATAATAATGTAATACCTATTAATTATTTACTAATTATTCTAGTCATTATAATAAATACTGTAATATTATTATTATTATTACTATTATTTATGCTATGTTTAGTTTGTTGCTATTTTACTGATCTTATTACTATTCTATTATTATTATTCTACTCTGTAATATTTTTTTCTAGATATGTATGGATTATTGCTATTTTATTACTATTATTACTAACATTTGTATTGATATTTTACTAAAATTATAACTTAGATCCCTATTCCTAAAGCTGTTGATCCAAAAGAAGGCAAAAACCCCTGGACACCTTCAGCCAATTTGTGTCTCAGGGGGAAAAATTCCTTCTCGACCCCGGGAAAAGGCAATCAGTCCGAGAACCCTGGATCAAACCTGCTGAGATTATTATATTATTATACCTGCTCTTATTATATAAGTCTTTTTAATACTTTTACTACATTTTTAACCTATTTCTAAACCTAATAATTACTATTTTATGGTTGTTATTATTATTATTATTATTATTATTATACTTACCAGATTTTATGCTGTTTATGTTCTTACAGCTTGTATGTTGGGGCCATAGTCCATCAGCGTCTCATCGCTTTGAAGAGGTTGGTCCATATGGTGTTTTTTTTTTTTTTACTGAGGTTGGTGCTGATGTTTTTGAATATGGACTGCTGGCAGATCATCTGACTCTGTGCCGGCTGCTCCTTAACTTGTTGTCTCTTTGCTGGCTTTTTCTGAAGTCTTTGTCTCTTTGCCAGGTGCATCTGAAGTCGTTGACTCTGTGCCGGCTGGTTCTGATCTCGTTGTCTCTTTGCTGGCTGGTTCTGATCTCGATAACTGTGCCGGCTGGTTCTGAATGCTTGTTGTGGTATTTTGCACCATTCGTCGTTTAGCTCCTGAACCTCTCTTTTCTTTCTTCTTAGTGTCTTCTTTCTCATCTTCTTCCAGGTCTTTCACCTCCCGATACTTCATTGGTTCGGATATCACCACTTCATTCCGCTGCTCTGGCGTCTTCTTAGTGTCTTTTTTCTCATTTTCTTCCTGGTCTGTGACCTCCATTGGCTCCGCTATCTCCTCTTCATTCAGCTGCTCTGGCGTCACTGATAGCGGCTTTGGCATCACTGATGGCGGCTCTGGCGTCACTGATGGCGGCTCTGGCATCACTGATGGCGGCTGAGGTTTTTTTTCATGTAAAGGAAATGGAAGATATTTTTCCTGGGCTTCGCGGTTGGTCGGCATCAGGCGCTGAGAAAAAAAAAGCAAGTTAATTGTCTGCTGAGACGTTCCTTTACATCAATGGATCAATGGAGAGAACACGAGGACATAATATGCGGAGTGATCAGTCACCTCCATATTGAAGATCGGTGATGGCAGGAATCTGGCGCTGTAGATGAGCAGTTGGTCTTCTGCCTCTTCCTTGGTGCTGGGACGAGCTGGAGAGAAAAAACAAGCAGATAATGGGATCAATCATACAATGTCCAAAAATCCTTAAAATTACAGGAAAATTCCTTTAACCCAAATCACAATGACCTGCTGGATTGTGAATGATTCTGTGCAAAGAAAATCACACAAATTACTATGGAAAACTATTTTCTAACTGACTTTCTGCTCAATCTGCAATGTGGTGTAATTCTGTGCTGGACTAATACATGTTCTGGATTATTAAATGCTGGATTATAGGAATGACACTTTATTCTCATATTAACTGGTAATTGTTATTATACAAAATAATAATCTCACATGATAAGTATCCAGAACTGAAGATGCAGTGCCAGCGGCGGTAGACGTCCTAAATAAAACAGAATCTGATGAGTGTCCACTTATCACCCATCAAGGATGGACAATAGAACGAGGGTCCTTGTATAATAAAGCTGCGGACTTCCAGAGAGCTGCAGCTCCGTGCCATCTTGTAAATCTCATGCATTGACAACTCCATAGGAAAATCTGTGAATCCAAAAAAGATTTAGCCACAGATCTGATAGAGAACAAACACCGCAGCTTCCCACACATATTCATAGTGAGCGTCCCCCCAAGTATTAGACCACATTACACCCATACATAGAGGCAACATGAGCAAATCCAGTCTATTCTGGGTGTTTGTAGAGTCTCCAGTATAGGTAATACCACATGGAAAACACTGTACATTGATGATTGTACTGGGGCCTGTAAATACAGATATATGGCAAACATGGATTCCTATGTTCTTCATGCAAATAAAAACAAGTAACCCCAGAAAAATGACAGCGAAAGTGACTTCATTACCAGCACATAGAGCCTGACCCCCAATAACAGTGCCAGGACACTAATCCCACTGACATTAGCTGTAAATAATGCCCCAATAAATGATACCGGCAGCAGTGTCCTGTGTAACCTAAACATAAACTTCGGCTTTCCTGCAGCCACTAGGGTTAGCACAGTGCACCAGTAAATACAGATTGTACTCATAGCACCCCCTAGTGGCCGGTGACAGCAGCTGTTGTGGCAGAATTCTCTGCTCTGCCCGGTATTCTCGCCTGTTTTGAGTTTAGGTGAATTAATAAAACCATCAGCGGATTCCAGATAACAGGAAAGAAGCATCGAGGAGATTAGATAAATCAGTGTCAGGTCATCAGGGGATGTGATGGCGGCTGCTCACCGATATACAACTCCACTCGTCACTGTCTGTAAAACACTGAGGAGAGCGACAGTTTGTTTATGTTTATCTTTTCAGATTCAAATCCAGCAATCTTATTGGCTGCTGACCAGTGTCATGCAACACACAGAATTTAAAGAGACAGGACGCTCCCATTTCTCCCCAGTGCATTTCATATAGACGTGCTATAACTCTGTTTAATATAAGAAGCTGGGGAGATAATCTGGGGGAGCAGCTTTACATTTTCATACACAGTTAATTAAAATAGCACTATCGATATTGTCAGAACATTATATTCTAAATATTATTAGAGTATCGGTGCATGAAGGAGTTAATTATAAATTAAAGTAATAATAATAATAATAATTTTATTCATTTATATAGCGCTATTAATTCCACAGCACTTTACATACATCAGGTATTTTCAATTACCTCTTCCTGAACATGATATTTTACATAATTTCCTTTTTTCTCACACGGCTGATGGTTATTTCTACATTACTGACCTTTAACTTAATGAACCTGACTGTGGCCGAGGTTTCAGCCTGACTCCAATATCATCACTGGGATCCATTGGTTGCAATAAGTTCTGAGCTGATGGGGTTTAGGTATATTTTCTGATTCATGTTCTGTCTTTCATCTGCTGCCGTTTCCTTCTCTGCATGTTCAGAGCTCAACGTCGCCCATTTCTTGGTGCATCTTTACAATTACTTGAACGACAAATCTTGATACCTCGTCTGCTGTGAAATTGTTGCCACTTTTTGCTGTGCTCTGTCCTGGCATGAAATTGTCTTCTTCAGCCTCACCTTTGCAGTTGAGTTTGACTTTTCCTCACCCAGTTTTTCTCTATTTACTCACACATCTGACTATAATCCCTCATAATCCCTGACTTTGTGTTATGGGCAGCATAGTGGTTCAGTGGTTAGCACGCCTGCTTTACAGTCCTGGGTTCAAATCCCTCCAAAGACAACATCTGCAAGGAGTTTGTATGTTCTCCCATATTTGCATGGGTTTCCTCCAGGTTCTCCTTTTTCCTCCAACACTCTATGACGTCTATGGATTATCACACCTTCTACAGTGGTGATCAGAACCTGGGCAATCATTAATCAGAAGTTCCCAGTGGAGCACAGTTTTTACAGAAGGGCAATTTTCTATGTACAGAGTCACTGGGTAACTCTCCTTCTTCTGCAGAGTGTAAGCTCTTATGATCAGCAGGGTCATCTTTCTCCTGTAGAGTGTAAGCTCTTATGGTCAGCAGTTTCTTCTCTGTCCAGTAGAGTGTAAGTTCTTATGGTCAGCAGTGTCCTGTCTATACTGTAGAGTGTAAGCTCCTATGGTCAGCAGTGTCCTCTCTATACTGTAGAGGGTAAGCTCTTATGGTCAGCAGTGTCCTTTCTATACTGTAGAGTGTAAGCTCTTATGGTCAGCAGTGTCCTCTCTATACTGAAGAGTGTAAGCTCTTATGGTCAGCAGTGTCCTCTGTATACTGTTGAGTGTAAGCTCTTATGGTCAGTGGGGTCTCTCTATGCTGTAGAGTGTAAGCTCTTATGGTCAGCAGTGTCCTCTTTCTCCTGTAGAGTGTAAGCTCTTATGGTCAGCAGTGTCCTTTTTATACTGTAGAGTGTAAGCTCTTATGGTCAGCAGTGTCTGCTCTATACTATAGAGTGTAAGCTCTTATAGTCAGCAGTGTCCTTTCTATACTGTAGAGTGTAAGCTCTTATGGTCAGTAGTGTACTCTGTATACTGTAGAGTGTAAGCTCTTATAGTCAGTAGGATCCTCTCTATGCTGTAGAGCAGAGGTCTCAAACATGCGGTCCGCGGGCCGCATGTGGCTCCTGAGGCTACTTCTTGCGGCCCCCAGACACCTAGACAATGTGACGATTGCGGCCCGGTACATAGACGGGGCCCCTGTAGTCAGCACTTTTATTCCAGCCAGTATAATCTGCTCACGTCTCTACGCAGCTTTACTAATGGCAGCTGTTGCCGGCCAATCAGAGGCCAGCAGCTTACATGTGTGTATTCTGATTGGCCGGCACGGCTGCTATTAGTAAAGATGTCAGGAGAGCCGTGCTGCAAATCGTTCCCCAGTAGGAATGCTCTGATGGCGGAGGCCCCGTGTATGTACCGGGCCGCAATTGTCACGGGCTTTAGGTGCCTGCAGCTGCAAGAAGCAGGTAAGGAGGACAACGAGGGAATCTAGGAATGGTGAGAAAAATATTTTGTTATTTTTTTTTTCGTTTGTGAACAACGTCACATTGGGATATTACAGGATGGGACATTACTACCAGGGGACAATATGGGCACCTTACTACCAGTGGGCAATATGGCCACATTACTACTAGAGCACAATGGGCCGACTTGGGCCGACTTTTCAGTTGGCTACAGATTCTATGCTAGGGATGGGCTGCATCTTAATGGGGAGGGTGCAGCTCTGCTGGGGCAGAAAATGGCTAGAACGTTGGAGGAGTGTTTAAACTAGGAATGGGGGGCGAGGGTATTCACTTTATAGAAGGGGAATGTAGTGCAGATAGTGACCAGGGCACAAGTAATGAAATTGGGGGTGGTACGGGGGGAAGGGTTAGGACAGTTAATACAGTAAGCAGGAATACAGGTACAGAGTCATACGTAACGTGCATGTACACTAATGCCCGAAGCCTCACAAATAAGGTGGAGGAATTAGAATTAATATTGTTGGAAGAAAATTATGATATAGTGGGGATATCAGAGACATGGCTGGATGAGAGCTATGACTGGGCTGTTAATTTACAGGGTTATAGCCTATTCAGGAATGACCGTACAAATAAGCGAGGGGGAGGTGTGTGTCTATATGTAAAATCATCCTTAAAACCCATCCTGCGTGACAACATATGTGAGGGTACTGAGAATGTAGAGTCCCTATGGGTGGAGATAAGGGGGGGAGAATGAATAATAAAATACTGATAGGAGTGTGTTATAAGACGCCGAATATTATGGAAGAGGTAGAGAATCTCCTCATAAAGCAAATTGATAAAGCAGCGAGTCTCGGAGAGGTAATTATTATGGCGGACTTTAACTATCCTGATATAAATTGGGGAACAGAAACTTGCAGTTCCAGCAAAGGAAATAGATTTTTGATAACAATGAAAGATAATTACCTTTCACAAATGGTACAGGACCCCACAAGAGGGGGAGCACTACTAGACCTTGTACTAACCAATAGGCCAGACCGCATATCAAATATACAAGTTGGGGGTTACTTGGGGAATAGTGATCACAAAATAATAAGTTTTCATGTATTCTTTAGTAAGATGTCTAGTAGAGGGGCTACAAGGACACTAAACTTCAGGAAAGCAAATTTTAAACGGTTGAGAGATGATCTTAGTGCAATAAACTGGGATGATGTACTAAGTAATAAAAGTACACAAAGCAAATGGGAGACTTTTATGAGCATCCTGAATAGGGCTTGTGCAGAAAATATACCCTATGGGAACAAACATGCTAGAAATAGGAGGAAACCCTTATGGCTAAATAGAGCTGTAAGGGAAGCAATAAAAGAAAAACAGAAAGCCTTAAAAGAATTAAAGAGGGTAGGTAGTGATGAGGCATTATATAATTATAGAAAATTAAATAAAATATGTAAAAAGCAAATTAAGTTAGCTAAGTTTGAGACAGAGAGACTCATTGCGAGAGAAAGTAAAAATAATCCTAAAATATTCTTTAACTACATAAACAGTAAAAAACTGAAAAGCTAAAAAAGTGTTGGCCCCCTTAAAAATAGTCTTGGTGAAATGGTGGAAGGGGATGAGGGTAAAGCCAACCTGCTGAATGACTTTTTTTCTACGGTTTTTATACAAGAAAATGCCATGGCAGATGACATGACCAGTGATACCATAAATTCACCCTTGAATATTACCTGCTTAACCCAGCAGGAAGCACGCCGCCGCCTCGAAATCACTAAGGTTGACAAATCTCCGGGCCCGGATGGCATACACCCCAGAGTACTACAGGAATTGAGTTCTGTGATAGATAGACCATTATTTTTAATCTTCTCAGATTCCTTAATAACAGGGTCGGTACCGCAGGACTGGCGCATAGCAAATGTGGTGCCAATATTCAAAAAGGGGACAAAAACTGAGCCGGGAAATTATAGGCCGGTAAGTTTAACCTCTACGGTTGGTAAAATCCTTGAGGGTTTCTTGAGAAATGCTATACTGGAGTATCTCAAGAAAAATAACCTTATGACAGAGTATCAACATGGGTTTATGAGGGATCGATCCTGTCAAACTAATTTGATCAGCTTCTATGAAGAGGTAAGTTCAAGTCTGGACCAGGGAAATGCAGTGGATGTTGTGTATATGGACTTTTCAAAAATTCTCATAAAATGAGAATAATGGGGATAGGGGAAAATATGTGTAACTGGGTTAAAAACTGGCTCAGTGATAGGAAACAAAGGGTGGTTATTAATGGTACGTACTCGGACTGAGTCTCAGGTCATAGTGGGGTACCACAGGGGTCAGTATTGGGCCCGCTTCTTTTCAACATATTTATAAATGACCTTGTTGGGGGCATGCGGAGTAGAATTTCAATATTTGCAGATGATACTAAACTCTGCAGGGTAATCAATACAGAGGAGGATAATTTTATATTACAGGGAGATTTATGTAAATTGGAGGATTGGGCTGAGAAGTGGCAATTGAAGTTTAATGTAGATAAATGTAAGGTCATGCACTTGGGTAGAGGAAATAGAATTTGTAATTATGTACTTAATTGTAGAACACTGGGTAAAACAGACACAGAAAAAGACTTGGGTGTATGGGTGGATGGTAAACTTCACTTTAGTGGACAATGTCAGGCAACTGCTGCCAGGCCTAATAAAATAATGGGATGTATTAAAAGAGGTATAAGTGTTCATGAAAAAAATATAGTTCTACCTCTGTACAAGTCACTAGTGCGACCGCACTTAGAATACTGTGTACAATTCTGGTCACCGGTATATAAGAAGGACATAGCTGAACTGGAGAGGGTACAGAGAAGAGCCACCAAGATTATTAGAGGAATGGGTGGGCTGCAATACTAAGACAGGTTATTAAACTTGGGGTTATTTAGTTTGGAAAAACGAAGGCTTAGGGGGGATCTAATCACAATGTATAAATATATGAGGGGACAGTACAGAGACCTTTCCAAAGATCTTTTTACACCTAGGCCTGCGACTGGAACACGGGGGCATCCGCTACGTCTTGAGGAAAGAAGGTTTAATCATAATCACAGACGAGGATTCTTTACTGTACGAGCAGTGAGACTATGGAACTCTCTGCCGCATGATGTTGTAATGAGTGATTCACTACTAACATTTAAGCAGAGCCTGCATGCCTTTCTTGAAAAATTTAATATTACCAGTTATGTATATTAGATTTTATGGCAGGGTATTGATCCAGGGAACTAGTCTGATTGCCGGATGTGGAGTCAGGAAGGAAATTTTTTCCCCATTGGAACTTATTTGCCACATTGGGTTTTTTTTGCCTTCCTCTGGATCAACATGTTAGGCTACAGGTTGAACTAGATGGACTTAGAGTCTCCCTTCAACCTTAAAAACTATGATGATACTATAATACAATATGGACACATTACTACCAGGGGACAATATGGCCACATTACTACTAGAGCACAATATGGGCACATTACTACTAGAGCACAATATGGGCACATTACTACCAAAGGACAATATGGGCACATTACTACCAGGGGGCAATATGGGCACATTACTACCAGGGGGCAATATGGGCACATTACTACAAGGCACAATATGGGCACATTACTACAAGGGGGTAATATGAGCACTTTACTACCAGGGGGCAATATGGACACTTTACTTCCATGGCGCAATATGGGCACATTACTACAAGGGGCAATATGGGCACATTACTACCAGGGGGCAATATGGCCACATTACTACTAGAGCACAATATGAACACGTTACCACAGGGCACAATATGGGCACATTACTACTAGGGGACAATATGGCCACATTACTACTAGAGCACAGTATGGGCACATTACTACCAGGGGGCAATATGGGCACATTACTACAGAGAGCAATATGGGCATATTACTACAAGGGGAAATTTGGGCACATTACTACAAGGGTGCAATATGGGCACATTAGTACAAGGGGACAATATGGGCACATTAGTACAAGGGGACAATATGGGTACATTATTACAAGGGGACAATATGTGCACCTTACCACAGGGGACAATATGGGCACATTACCAAAGGGGACAATATGGACACATCACCACAGGGGACAATATGGGCACATTACTACAAAAGGACAATATGGGCACATTTCTACAAGGGAACAATATGTGCACATTACCACAGGGGACAATATGGGCACATTACCACAGGGGACAATATGGGCACATTACTAGAAGAGGACAATATGGACACATTACCACAGGGGACAATATGGGCACATTACCACAGTGGACAACATGGGCATATTACCACAGGGGACAATATGGGCACATTACTACAAGGGGGCAATATGGGCACATTACCACATGGGACAATATAGGCACATTACTAGAAGCAGTAGCGCCCCGTCAATAGAGGCCGGCCACGCCACTGCTATGTAGCCCGTGACCTGATAGGGGCCCCGTGATGGCTGCCCGCTCTGTCTGCGATTTCACTTTCCTCATTCCCAGCACGGGCTTCCCGTCACCAAGCAGCTGATTAAGGTCGCAGGGGGCCCGCACTGTTTGTATAACGGCAACACAGAGGAGCAGACTCATGGACACTACACACCACACTGCCTCTGCTGCAGAGGAGTGAGTGGCCAGGCAGCATCTTCTTCCAATCAGAGAGGTATGCTAGATGCCAGGAGGAGAACAGCCAATCAGGAGAGGAGGTGGAGCTTGTTCAGGAAGAAAATATGGAACGCTAAGCAGGGCAGAAGGAGCAGAGACCTGAGCATTGCAAGCAGAGAAAAGAGGGAGAAAGAGCAGAGAAAATGAGGAGAAACGAGAACAGAAAGGATAGAAAGAAAAGCAAAGTACAGGATCTGAACACAGCCAGGAGGACTGACAGGAAGTGCAGCATGAGGCCAGAGGTTGCCACTAACATGATCTCTCAAAGCACAGGAGTAGGTGAGTATAATGTGCAAATGTAACTGCCCTGTCCTGTCACATCATTGTGTGTGTTAACCCTGTCCTGTCACATCACTGTGTGTGTAAACCTTGAACTGTGACATCACTGTGTGTGTTAACCCTGTATTGTGAAATCACTGTGTGTATTATCTCTCTACTGTGACATCACTGTGTTTGTTACCCCTGTACTGTGACATCACTGTATGTTAACCATGTACTGTGACATCACTGTGTGTTAACCATGTACTGTGACATCACTGTGTGTATTATCCCTGTACTGTGACATCACTGTGTGTTAACCCTGTACTGTGACATCTCTGTGTATGTTAACCCTTTATTGTGACATCACTATGTGTTATCCCTATCTCTGTGCTGTGACATCACTGTGTGTGTTAACCCAGTTCTGTGACATCACTGTGTGTATTATCCCTGTATTGTGACATCACTGTGTGTATTGTCCCTGTATTGTGACATCACTGTGTGTATTATTCCTGTATTATTCCTGTGCTGTGCAGTGATTTATTATGGTACCGAAGACTATGAGGAAGATCATAATCGTTACTATTAAATGGGAGAGACATCTTAAAATTTATATCGTGTGCGTTGAGGGGCATGAAGGAGGACTTCGATACTTTAGGTCAAGTTCACACACTGCAGACTTGGGGGGGGGGTTGCAGTGAGATCCCACGGGTCTTGGTGCAGTGGACTTTGCTCAGTAACAGGATGGTGCCTATATTCAAACTCTATGTGGTGATAATATTTGGTCATGGTGTGGCGGCATTATTTTGCAATGTATAGTAGTATTATTGGTCTTGGTATGGTGGGTGCTGTTCAGTAACACTATGTAGTATGTATTATTTGGTAATTGTATGACTATTTTGTTAGAGCATTACTAAAAAAAAAAGACGGAGCCGGGCATGGTAATACTCTACTTACTGGACTGGTAGATGTATAGCCTGGCTAGAATAAAGATTAATTCATAATGTGTACATGCATCCCCAGTAACTTGTATGGCCCCCCCAGTAACATATATGCTGTTTACTATGTTAATATTTTATTGCATTTTTTTTTTTTATTTGGGGGGGGCTTCAATCTTTTGCTATGGGGCCCCATGATTTCTATGTACGCCCCTGGTCAGATGCGTTTATTATCCATTTTTGTACTTACAAGACTCTCTTTAATTTGTATTCTTATGCGGCAGTGAGGCTTTTGGGTGACTCCTGGAGTGACTGCTACAGTATCTCTGCATCAGCAATACCCATTCCCCTGACAAAGGGACTTGACTATAGTATCCATAGGAGTTAAGCCTGCTTTACACCTTACAATTCTGCATATGATATCGTATATGATGTGACCCGCCCCCATCGTATGTGCGGCATGTTCAATTTGTTGACCGTGTCGCACAAACGATTAATTGCCGTCACACGTACTTACCCTTCCATACGACCTCGCTGTGGGCGGCGAACATCCACTTCCTGGAGTGAAAGGGACGTTCGGCGTCACAGCGACGTCACAATGCGGCCGGCAAATTGAAGCGGAGGGGCGGAGATGAGCGGGACGTAAACATCCCGCCCACCTCCTTCCTTCCGCATTACCGGCGGGAGCCGCGTGATGCAGGTAAGATCTGTTCATCGTTCCCAGGTTGTCACACACAGCGATGTGTGCTGCCTCGGGAACATTGAACAACCCGATGTGCAATTCGTCAGGATTCAACGACGTGTATGCGATGAACGATTTTACGTTCAATCGCAATCGCACGTAGCTATCACACGCTACAACACCACTAACGATGCCGAATGTGCGTCTCTTACGGCGTGACCCCGCCGACACATCGTTAGATATGTTGTAGCGTGTAAAGCCCGCTTTCCCACAGCATCTTCATTAGTGGAGACCAGAGCAGCACATCCAACCAAAGGATCCTCTTGGAATAGTGACTTCCAACAAATATAGAAAACGACCGCTACGCCAGTCGAAACATCGCATATGGAATAAAGATGTTTCTTCACTGAAACACCATGGAGGAGCTGTCTTTTTCTATATTTGTTAAAGTGACTTGACTAGTGATGAGCAAGTGTACCGCCTCCGTGTCAGCGGCTGAGCCGCTCGGATCTGGAACCGAGGTGGCTCGAGGGGTCTCCGGACCCGGGGGGTCGCACGGACACTCGAAGTGAAAAGGGGGGATATGTACAGGGGGATTAGAAGTTTGTGACGCCACACACGGTGCGTGGTAAGAGGGAGTACCACCGCTGCTGTAGGGCGAGCCCGGTGGCGGTGGTATGGCAGCAACGTTGAACAACCCGACGTGCAATTCGTCAGGATTCAACGACGTGTATGCGATGAACGATTTTACGTTCAATCGCAATCGCACGTAGCTATCACACGCTACAACACCACTAATGATGCCGAATGTGCGTCTCTTACGGCGTGACCCCGCCGACACATCGTTAGATATGTTGTAGCGTGTAAAGCCCGCTTTCCCACAGCATCTTCATTAGTGGAGACCAGAGCAGCACATCCAACCAAGGGATCCTCTTGGAATAGTGACTTCCAACAAATATAGAAAACGACCGCTACGCCAGTCGAAACATCGCATATGGAATAAAGATGTTTCTTCACTGAAACACCATGGAGGAGCTGTCTTTTTCTATATTTGTTAAAGTGACTTGACTAGTGATGAGCAAGTGTACCGCCTCCGTGTCAGCGGCTGAGCCGCTCGGATCTGGAACCGAGGTGGCTCGAGGGGTCTCCGGACCCGGGGGGTCGCACGGACACTCGAAGTGAAAAGGGGGGATATGTACAGAGGGATTAGAAGTTTGTGACGCCACACACGGTGCGTGGTAAGAGGGAGTACCACCCCTGCTGTAGGGCGAGCCCGGTGGTGGTGGTATGGCAGCAAGGTGTTTAACCCCTCCATGGGTAGGGGGGTTTGTGCCCCGGGGCCCGGTGATGGCAGTGAGGGGGTGCCGTTGGGGAGGAAAGGGTTTTTTTCGTACTCAGTCCAAGAATACTGACACCGACAGCTTGTAAACCAGATTTCTGAGCACCGCTGCAGCAAGGAGGGAGCACGCTTGGATCCGTGCCCTACGTGTAGCTTGTTAGCCTGTGGCCTTTTCCGTGGCACCTTGTTCACTGTGTGGACCCTATAGTGGGAAACTAATCGGGTCCCGCTCACCCGTATGGCTAACGGAATGAGCTTGCTCTCAGGGTTCACGCTTGGGATTTTCTGGACGATATAGTGGGAAAGTCCTATCCCATCGGTGCGCTAGTACCCCGATTTTGGAGCGGGTGAGGGATGAATCTTGAAGACTTCACCCCCATCGGGTAAATTACTAGGATGCTTGAAGCTACTTCCTGGCCTAAGGTCTGCGTACCCCGTCGTGCCCTGGCCCCTGCCCGGAGATGGATCAAGGCTGCCGGCTGCCCTCCTCGGCAGATCGGTGTCCCTTGACATGATCCCCTGCGACCGGGGTTCCAGCTCCTACCAGGCCCAGACCAACGTCTGTCACCTAGTATTCACAAGGAGCTCTGCTCCTGACCTCCTCTCTACTTCCCCTCCAACACTTCACACTCTACTGACTGCTCCTAACACTTTTGGCTCTCCCCTACCAACCCCCCATGTGGGTGGCCCTATTCCCTTCAGGCCCCCCAATGGTGTGTCTTGTGGGTGTGATGCAGAGTGTTCCTAGGATTTTGATTGGCTAAGCTCTTAGCAACACCAAAGAACAGGGATCCATAACCAAGGAGGATGTGGATACTGTGCAGAAGGGCAGATTGCACAATATCCTGTGATGACCTGATAGGCCAGGGCGTCACATGAGCACTAACATGCTTGAGTACTCGGTACTCAAATTGAGCAGGTCAGATGCTCGGACGGGCTTGACTCCTGTATCGAGTATAACTGAAGTCAATGGGAAACTCAAGAATTTTTCCTGAAGACCCTAACAGGAGGGCTGGGGCAGGAAAATTGCTGAAATGGAAGGAAACAGTGATCAAATGGAATGAGAACAGCATGGGGAAGACACCGGGACACATTTCCAACTCCCAGGTTACTGTTGGGAACAATGTTGTCAGGGTATTAATATAAAGCAGACAGCTGAGAGCTGATATTATCAGGCTGGGAAGGTCCATGGGAAAATCCCAGCCTAAAAATACCAGCCCGCAGTCACCCCAGAAGTGGCGCATACATTAGATGGGCCAATTTTGACAATCAGGGTAATGGTAGTTGGGGTTGTTGTCAGCTGTGTAGAAACAGCTGGTATCCATCCCTGATGTTAGTAATGGAGAGGTGTTTATCAGACACCCCCATTAAGGGGTAAGTAAGCTAAAAGAAAAAAAACACACCCTGACTCTAGCCCTGGTTCAACAATTTATAAAAAAAAAAAAAAATCATGCAGATCTAAAGTAGTCCACCGAATGCAACATAGTCCACAAATGGAAACCTGAAAGACATAAAAAGAGAGGGGGAAAAAATAATCTGGTAGCTCCTATGTAGTCCATGGCGTTCCCACAATGTCCACCAATACTGTAGCACAACCTATGGAGCCTCATTCTGAGAACGACACGTCAGGTCATTCCCGGTCAGGCTGCGCTGTGCAATACCCTGCGACTGTGACGAGCAGTGATAACGTCAGTAACTCAGTACACTGCTCGTGAGATATTAAAGGTCTTGTTCTGCTCTCTGTGTGACCCGGTGAGAACGGTGATGAGCAGTAAAGTTACTGACATCGTCACCGCTCGTCATCGTCACACGCAGGGACCCGAGCATGGCTCTCGAGAACCTGTGATACTCGATTGAGTAATAAGCGTACCAGGGTACCTCGGTGCTAATCGAGCATCAACCAGTGATGAGGACACTCACTCATCACTAGCCTTGACCAATCCTGAAATGCAAATGTGGCGCCCCTGGGCTTCAGGCGCCACAGGGTATTACACCACTTTTCAGGGGTAATATCTATCACGGGTTAGGAGGCGGTTAACTGCCGGTGCCTTTACAAAACCACACACACAAAACAATAAGGTACTTCCCACAGGGGGCTGGACTAGGGCAGACAGGGTGCTTAGCCATCTCGAAGCATGGGACTTCCCCAGTCACTAGGACAACCACTGGGGGCAAGCACCACTTGGGGTAGAAGTAGGCGCAACCATTTCACTACACCAGAACTTTCCAGGGCACAGCTTGGGATAACAGCTCGCACAGGCGGCTCAGCCCGGGTTGCAGATAGCAACCGAGGGACATTTCACTGGAAAGACTTTCACGGGCACCGGCGGTGACCGCCGACTATCCGGGATCAGCTTGAGCCCATCGTGGCAAATATCGGTACACTGGGGCAGCGCCTGAACTACCTGTGAGTAAAAGACCTGGAACCGCAGCCCCTGTCTCTGTCTCTCATTTGGCGGCGCCAACGGGGACTACCATCACCCCCGTCCGTCCTCCATCATCCTCCTCGGCGTAACCTCGCTCCGCCTGTGGGGAGAAACACCATTCATGCTGCGACCTTCACCATCAGCCCCAGAGAGCAGCACCTGCAGCAGCGGCCCATCCCTGGCCGCGTACCACGGGTGGCATCACGATCATAAAAGACTTTCCTAACCGTCACTACCACCCCCATCCTCCATCCTGCCTCGCATTCACCGCCTTTCCTCCCTCCTGTACGTTTTGGGGTCACGAAACCGAGCCGGGCTAGCCCATGATGACGCAGAGGATCTGCACCCTCGGCCCGGCGACGTGTCAGGTGAAAACCCCTCGACCGCGGGGTGTTACACAAACAAGTCTTTTATTTATAAAAAGTCGTCACTTGGCTCATTCCTTTCCTCCACCCAGCAGCAATGATAATTTTATGCCTTTATATGATTACTATTCTCTGCTTATTACTGACACATCTAAATAGACTGGCACCAAAAGAATAATAATAATGCTTTGGAACAAGAAAGGGCGCTCTACACACAGTGACATCGCTAGTGAAAGCACCCGCCCCGTTGTTTGTGCATCACGGGCAAATCGCTGCCCGTGGCGCACAATATCACTAGTACCCGTCACACGGACTTACCTTCCTAGTGACGTTGCTGTGGCTTTCTAAGGGGGCGGTTCGTGTGGCGTCACAGCGACGTCACATGGCAGCCATCCAATAGAAGCGGAGGGGCAGAGAGCAGCCGTATGAAAGACACGCGCACCTTGTTGCCGGAGGACGCAGGTACGGTGTTGTTCCTCGTTCCTGGGGTGTCACACTTAGCAATGTGTGCTGCCTCAGGAACAACGAACAACCTGCGTCCAAAAGCAGCAACGATATTTTGGAAATGGACAACGTGTCAACAATCAATGATTTAGTAAGTATTTTGCATCGTTAGCGGTCTCTCGTACGTGTCACACGCAAAGACGTCGCTAATGAGGCCGGATGTGTGTCACGAATTCTGTGACCCCAACGACATCTCGTTAGTGATGTTGTTGCGTGTAACGGAGCCTTTAGACCATATTCAAACAAACATTTTTCTCGTCTTTGAAAAATGTATAACATACAGACCCATTAAAGTGAATGGGACAATGGAGAAAGAGGGGGCTTGGATATGCAGTCAGGCATGGAGCCAGTAGCTCAAAGAATCCCTAGTACTTGAAGGTCGCCTTTGGCTGGGGAACCATTCTGGCCCCAATAATGATTGACCTGTCTATGGTGATTGAGGGTTGTTGACCCTTGACTTGGAGTCCTGTTTTGGGTAAACTAAGAAAGATCTGGTCCCAGAAATTGAGTCAGTAAGCAAAGATGGAAAACTATGTACACCTATTAATTCTTAGTTATATTTTAGGAATCCATGTTCCATTTAAAGAAATTCAAAAATGAACTATGATAACCACCCAATAATTGCAGCAAGTCAAAAAAATGCTTTCAGTGTGTATTATTTTGTGAGGTAATTAAAGCCTATTGACAATCTTTCATGAGTTAAGTGAAGCGATGAAGATGGAATGGAATTTTTCAAAAGATATTCAATCAATATAATACATCTGCGTTTCATTAGAAGAATATTAACAAAACTGATGTGTCTGCTTCCACACTTCTCACCATCTCTATTCTTAGGCTAGTTTCACACTTGCGTTCAGCGCATTCCATCACTATGGAGAATAGAGCAGTCCGTTAACGGACCGCGCTATTCTCCATAGAGTTGTATGGACGACGCACTGTAACGCAAGTGTCTGCGTTGCATCCGCTAGACGACGCAGCGGCGTTATTTTGACGCTACGTCTAGCGGATTGAACGCAGCATGTAACGTTTTTCTGCGCTTGGCGGAGTGTCAAAAAAACGCAATCTGCAGGAATCCGTTAGGCGTCCGTTGGTTTTATAATGGACGCCTATGGTGGCGGATTCCGTTAGAATGCGTCATTTGACGGATTCCGTTAACGCAGCTGACTTTACACAACTGCGCATGCTCAGATGTGTAAAGTCAAGGAAAAAAAACTACAACGGACTGCGTTATTTTGTACGATCTGTAGCATGCGTTGTGCCACTATATGCAACGCATCCGTTGCATGCGTCACACAACGCAATGCTACGGATCCGTTCAATGCAAGTGTGAAACTAGCCTTACCTGATCAATGGCATAGTTTTTGTGTTTCATGAGAGTATTGATCTTGAGTAAGGACCACGTTCCTGGCTATGGATATGTTATTGTATAGATAGAAGAATGTATTTTCTTACTCCTTTATTAGTGCAGAATTCTCACACATTGTGGGGTATTTTTGCAAAATTACCATAGAAATTCAACAGTTTATTATAATAAATAAATGTGACAAAGTAAAATCTTGTAGACTTATTGCTTAGCAATGTAGGACACTTGTGCTTCGAGTTCTTCATCCACAGGTACAGTTTAAACTCTATAGTAAGAATTACTGCTCCGACCATGCCAAAAAGGGGCTCCTCTTACCTCTGCCCTAACGTCCAACTCAAGTCAGGGCCTCTGATTTTTTTTTTTAAATGTGTTTTTATTAAAGAGTTTTGAATCTTTAACAGCAAATACAGTTACAAACATACACAAATCTAATATATAAAGCTGAGTGTATGTGTGTATGTATGTGTGTGTGTGTGTGTATGTGTGTATGTCCGCTAAAGAAATCCGCACCGTCGCATTTACAATCACGAAATTTTGCACAGACGCCTCGTGACCCAGGGAGCGTCATAGACTATGTTTTGACAGAAAAATTTAACCCCGCGCTTTACAGTTAGTCTAAAATCCTGCCGCCAATAAACTGAATGGAGGTGGGAGCTATAGGTTATTAATAGCAACTGTCAGTGGTTGCTATAGGAACAAAATAAACTGTTAGTTGAAGCTTATGCGTCAGGTTATATGATGTTGGTGGGGAGATGGATAGAGAGACAGAAAAAGACAGACAGATAGAGACACAGACAGAGACATATGGGGAAAGAGACAGCCCTGGAAAGAGACAGCCCTGGAAAGAGACAGCCCTGGAAAGAAACAGCCCTGGAAAGAGACAGACGGGCAAATAGACAGACGGGCAAAGAGACAGAGACGGGCAAAGAGACAGAGATGGGCAAAGAGACAGAGACGGGCAAAGAGACAGCCCTGGAACAAGACAGCCCTGGAAAGAGACAGATGGTGTAAGAGACAGACATTGAAAGAGACAAACAGGGAAAGAGACAGACGGGGAAAGAGACAGACAGGGAAAGAGACAGACCTGGAATGAGACAGACCTGGAAAGAGACAGACCAAGACAGACGGAAAAGAGACAGACGGGGAAAGAGAGAGACAGACACACACATAGAGACAGACACAGAGATAGAGAGAAGACCGATAGACTGATACAAATACAGACAGAGATAGAAATAGTCAGACAGAGACATAGACACAGACAGACAAGAAAAGAGACAGACAGAGAGACAGACAGACATCAACACACAGACAGAGACTGGGAGAGAAACAGAGAGACAGTTACTATCCCGGGCAATGCCCGGGTACTACAGCTAGTAAGGGATAAAAGCAAATTCTCCATAGGGGTACTTTGCACGCTGCGACATCGCAAGACGATGCTGCGATGCCGAGCGCGATAGTCCCCGCCCCCGTCGCAGCTGCGATATCATTGTGATAGCTGCCGTAGCGAACATTATCGCTACGGCAGCTTCACATGCACTCACCTGATCTGCGACGTCCCTCCTTATTAAGAGGCGGGTCGTGCGGCGTCACTGCGACGTCACACGGCAGGCGGCCAATAGGAGCGGAGGGGCGGAGATGAGCGGGATGTAAACATCCCGCCCACCTTCTTTCTTCCGCATAGCCGACGGGAGCCGCGGTGACGCAGGTAGGAGATGTTCCTCGCTCCTATGACTTCACACACAGCAATGTGTGCTGCCGCAGGAGCGAGGAACAGCATCGGACCGTCGCGTCAGCGTAATTATGGAATTTGCCGACGCTACACCGATGATACGATTACGACGCTTTTGCTATCGTTAATCGTATCATCTAGGATTTACACACTACGATATCGCCTGCGACGCCGTATGTGCGTCACTTTCAATTTGACCCCACCGACATCGCACCTGCGATGTCGTAGTGTGCAAAGCCCGCCTTACAGTGTTATCCTCAGACAACGATAAACATACTTGTCCTGCTAACAGACAGATCCTTCAAATACAACATGAGTAAGGGGTACTTTGCACATTGCGACATCGCTAGCAAATGCTAGCAATGCCGAACGCAATAGCCCCCGCCCCCGTCGCACATACAATATGTAGTGCGAGCTGCTGTAGCGAACATTATCGCTACGGCAGCTTCACACGCACATACCTGGTCGGCGACGTCGCTGTGACTGCCGAAGAATCCCTCCTTCAAGGAGGCGGTGCGTTCGGCGTCACAGCGACGTCACCGCGATGTCACTAAGCGGCCGGCCAATAGAAGCCGAGGGGCAGAGATGAGCGGGATGTAAACATCCCGCCCACCTTCTCCCTTCCGCATAGCCGGTGGACGCAGGTAAGGAGATGTTTGTTGGTACTGCGGCTTCACACACAGCGATGTGTGGTGCTGCAGGAACGTCAAACAACATCGTACCTGCGGATGCACCGACATTATAAAAATGAACGACGTCACACAGATCACCGATTTTTGACTGTTTCACGCTCGCTCATCTTCTCTCCTAGGCTTTACACGTTGCAACGTCGTTACCGGCACCGGATGTGCATCACTTTCGATTTGACCCCGACGATATCGCAGTAGCGATGTCACAACGTGCAAAGTACCCCTAAGACCGGCTGTATAGGAGATATCCCAATGTGTCTGAATAAAACAGTCTAACTGAACGGGAAGAAGGAAAGACCAAGGGTGGGTAGAGGGGGGGTAACCTGAAAAAGTAGGTGACCTATATCATCAACGGGGTTCGGAGTACTCAAAGATTTCCGAGAGACCCCACACTATTTCATAGTGTTAACTCTGCAATCGAGTTCAAAGGGTTTTTGAGCCATGGCTTCCACACTAAAAGATATGCCTGTACTGAGTTGTTTTTGTATGCAAACATCTTTTCATATGAACAAGTCGAATTTATATCAGCCATTATTTCCTCAAGTGAGGATATAATTGTGCTCTTCCAATACCTGGTAATCGCCAGCTTAGTCGCCGTAACAAAATGTGCTATAAATGTTCGGCACTTAGGAAGGTTTGATTGGGTGTTCAACAATAATAAGGTTAGGGAAGGAGAAGGGCGTATTTGTTCCCGTAGCAATAAGGACAGTGCATGGAACGCCGAGACCCACAGGAGATATTTCTTTAGACAGTCCCAGAGAATGTGCAATAATGTGCCTTTGCCTCCACAGCCCCTCCAGTAGTGGTCCTGGACACTTGGAAACAGCGTATTAAGCTTTTGAGGAGTGTAGTACCACCTCAATACAGTTTTCATGTAGGCCTCTATGTGAGAGCTACATCTCAGGGCCTCCGATTTTTAAAACAGGCTAAATCTGCAACCTCCTCTGACATGAAATACATGATGCTATGCCTCCACCATTGCTCCAGTCACATGTGAATAGCAAATCCTCTGCTACTATTGTACCCGATGTCTCGAAGGCGCCTCAGAACCTTGCGATAGAACTCATTTGAACATTTATGGAATCAATACAAAGAAGCTAAAGTGAGCCTACCTCACAGACGAGTGACGTGTCCTCCTCATTGCCTTCTTTACTGATCCCACTACTATATACCAAGCTACAGCTCCACAAATAATTAATTCAGACACTATCAACCAAACAAGTCCGGAGACAAAATCAGCAACAAACCTTAGAAACAATATGTGAGATATTAGACCAACTCACTGCCAGAACAATGGTAAATCGAGTTTCCACGTCCTCCGTAATATATCGTGTCTCCACTTTGGAGAGGGAGGTTTGTGACGGGGTATGCGACAGAGCAGTAAGGGACACCAGACCAATGAACAATCCAAGAAGATTTAATGAGACAGGGAGCATAAAACATCCAATAATAAAATGGTTCTTTAGAGTCCACACAAAGGAAAAAGATCCAGGGGCACCGCCTGGTATTCCGATGCCAGGGAAAATAGGGCAATGGTCCTTATAAGAGTTCCTTGAGTCCAACAGGGGGAACAATAAAACACAATCCCATGTGGCCACTGATCTCCAGTCTGCAACAGTCCATACACATTCTCTATGATCCAGCCTCAGCCATAGGTCCTCATCCTTCTCCAGCCGATATCCAACTAACCTAACATGTGTCTCATTGTTCTTCTCTCTTGGGATCAGCCCCTTAGGTGGGCACACCTCCTTCTAGACATCTGATTCATGAATGGACTTTAGACTCCTGGCTCTGTTCTGTTTACCAAGTTGTGGTTGGAGAAGTTCCAAACTGAGAAGAACAAACAATCCCCCAGCAGAGGAGAACAATATATATGCAAACCCCACCAAATCAAGGACAATAGTTGCTGCTGAAGCCTGATTGCAATATGATACAGGCTGGGGCGATATAATGTTACAACCAAGGAGAGACAGACTATTAAAACATGAGCACAGGCGGGGGAGGGACACACTGTTACAATCCCTTCCCCTCTCAATTTGTGTACGGACTAGTGACCTCAACAGGTCGCTTGTCAACTACACGTAAACATGGTGGACCTGACTCAGGACTCCTCTTGCCTGGACAATCCATCTGCATTTTGGGTGTTGGCTCCAGGTTCTTTAGTGTATGGTGACGATGTAGGGTTGAATGTTCGGCTCCAGTTTGTATCCTCCTTCCCTTGAACGCTGCTTCCTGCATCCACAAATCGGCATTGTATATCTCCCACATCATTGCCTAGGAGAATGTCTGCAGGAAGGCCGCTCATCACACCGATGATGCATTGTTTTGCCCCAAAGCCATAATCCAGGGTTACACTCGCTCTTGGAATGTATCTTTGAGTACCGCCAGCCAATTCAATGGCAATTCCTGGTCCCTTTTGCATTGCTTCTGGTTGAATTACTCGGGGATCCGCTATGGTGAGAAAAGCCCCAGTGTCACGAAAGCCAACAACTTTTTGGCCATCCAGCATGACCTCCTGTAGATGTTTATGCTGAAGATCAGAAGAACGGGCGGCTGTGGCTCGCACCCCATAGACTCCTGGTAGGGAAGTCAACATATCAGAGTCACTTGGCAAATCATCAGGGCCTGAATCCAGCTCTTCTCCTGCTGAGGGTGTCTGTAGATAATGGACAGACAAAGGTGGTCTGCAGCTGTTCTGCCTTTGAACACCTGGACAGTGAGCTCGCAGATGCCCAGGATGCCCACAACCATAACATCTGCGCTGCGTCTCACTCCTTCCAGTTTGCCTTCTGGAGAAGTAGGTAGGAGACCTTGGTGACTGATAGGGAGGTGGAGGTGCTGGGGGTGGTTGTCGATTTGGAGGATGACTCCACGGGATAGATGGGCATGTGGCCCGCAGATGCCCGGGATGCCCACAGCTATAACATCTTCGCACTTCTACTTTTTCTCCTCGTCGCATTCCAGAAAATGTGGTCGAAACAACTGGAGGCACATACACACGGGTATTCACATGAGGTGGTGATCTAGGAGGTTGAGGAACATTGGGCACTGAAGGACAAGGAACCTCTGAAGTTGAGGTGCTGGTCATTTTTGCTCCCTCTGCTAGCAGCTTCTTCCACTGAGGCTTGATAGTGAGCACCTCATCAGCTAGAGCAGCAGCTTGTTCCACTGTCTCTGGTCTCCTCTCACGCACCCATTCCCGGATCTCAGTAGGGCACTTGGCATAAAACTGTTCTTTTAGGATGACCTGGAGGAAGGTCTGCCAAGTTAAGGCCCCCTCTCCCTCCAGCCAGCGATGGCATACTTGTTTCAGTCTGTGGGCATACATTTTGAAACACACTTCCCCATCACAGGCTAACGTACGGAACTGAGTCCTATAAGTATCTGGGGTCACGGCATAATGTTCTAGAATAGTCTGTTTTATCTCCCCATACTCACAATTCCACTGAGGGTCCATAGCTCTATAGGCATCAGCAGCTCCACCCTCCAAGAGGCCCACCAGGTGTCTGACTCGCTCTCTTTCTGGGACTTCCATTAATCGGCACTGATGCTCAAAGTCCTGGAAGAAGCCCTCAATGTCACCTGCAGCTTCATTAAATGGCTTAAAGTTCTTGCGGGACACTCTGGAGAATTCCCTCATAGTTGGTGCTGTGGTTAAAGTTTGTCTGGAGCCTCTAGCTGCTTCCACAGCAAATCTCCTCTCCAGCAATGCCCTCTCCTTAGCTCCGCGAATAGCCTCCCTCTTATCTTCTATGGTGGCCTCATCTCCAAGCAGTGCCATCTCCTCCTCATACCACACAATCCATTGACTTTTTTGGGTATTTACCTCCAGCTCCCGTCTTTGCTCCCTTTGCTGTGGAAATTGTTCCTCGGTGCCATCTTGCAGGCAAGCGTTTTCCAATGCCTCAATTAGTTGCTCCTTAGAGAGTCCTTTGTAACCGACTCCTAATTCACGGGCCATTGTTTGTAGGCTCACCACAGTCCAGTTCTTGTACTCTGAGGTTCTGATTCCAGATGTTAATGGGCCGTTGTCCTCCATTCTTTCTGCTCTGGTCCCGCCGCTGCCACCAGTTTGTGACGGGGTATGCGACAGAGCAGTAAGGGACACCAGACCAATGAACAATCCAAGAAGATTTAATGAGACAGGGAGCATAAAACATCCAATAATAAAATGGTTGTTTAGAGTCCACACAAAGGAAAAAGATCCAGGGGCACCGCCTGGTATTCCGATGCCAGGGAAAATAGGGCAATGGTCCTTATAAGAGTTCCTTTAGTCCAACAGGGGGAACAATAAAACACAATCCCACGTGGCCACTGATCTCCAGTCTGCAACAGTCCATACACATTCTCTATGATCCAGCCTCAGCCATAGGTCCTCATCCTTCTCCAGCCGATATCCAACTAACCTAACATGGGTCTCATTGTTCTTCTCTCTTGGGATCAGCCCCTTAGGTGGGCACACCTCCTTCTAGACATCTGATTCATGAATGGACTTTAGACTCCTGGCTCTGTTCTGCTTACCAAGTTGTGGTTGGAGAAGTTCCAAACTGAGAAGAACAAACAATCCCCCAGCAGAGGAGACCAATATATATGCAAACCCCACCAAATTAAGGACAATAGTTACTGCTGAAGCCTGATTGCAATATGATACAGGCTGGGGGGATATAATGTTACAACCAAGGAGAGACAGACTATTAAAACATGAGCACAGGCGGGGGAGGGACACACTGTTACAAGGTTGAAATCTCCAGACCACAATCTCTGACCCTGCTCCTTGATGTCAAATAAAATAGTGGAAGGAGAAAAAAGGTATGTCTATGGGGCCTGACCAAATGCAGCTCTAGTGATGACCTATCACATATTGAGTGACTACATTTTTCAATATAGTCAACACATAGACCAATCGATGCAACACTTACAATCGTCCATGTGCATAATGTTGTGAGGTTTGGCCCTATTGATCCCAGGAAGCTAAGAGATTTTGTTTGTCGGTTTCATTGATACATTGAAGGAATTGATCCTTAGAGGCATATGTTCGCAGTACCTAATTCACGCTATGTCCATGCGTTACATTTTGTATTGCGTTTTGGTCGCGTTTTAAACTGCATTGCGTCAATGACAAACTGCATGCTTTAGTATCCCCAGCAAAGTCTATGAGAAGTCAAAATTTCCATGTGCACGTTGCAGTTTTTTTGTCAGCGTTTTGTTTGACAAATATTTGTCAAGATCTTTGATTAAAAAAAAGCAGCATGTTCATTCTTCAGTGCGTTTTGTCAACATTTTCCACCTATTGATTTCTCAACCTGAAAACGCGCTGTGAAAAACGTGGCCAAAACGCAACACAAACAAAGGGAAAATGTGGTCAGAATACATGCGTTTTTACCGCATTTTTTTTTGTCAAATGCAGTGTTTACATTTGTCAATAGTCTGCCAGAGGGTGCAGTTTTGTTGTCAAACCAGAACGCAGCGTGAGGACATAGCCTCGATAGGTAAAAAATACAGAGGTACTTGTGACACCCTGACAAAATCAGGGTGTTACAGATGACTGCACCCCTCTTCCAGGTGCAGGATTCCCTCCTCCTTGGCCCTCCATCACAACCCCACATCTAGGTACATAACACCAGCCAGCAAAGCCTAGTCAACCCCCATGACACCAGTGGGCGGGGCCAAGCGGATGGTGACGCCCACCTAGGGGTCCTGAGGTGTTATGGGAGAGAACAAGTGAGGTGGAGTTGAGACAGAGAAAGAAAGAGGAGTGTGAAGTGACAGGGTAGTCAGGGGTTGGAGTTCCTGGCCTTCTGGACTACTGACTAGGTGTCAGTCGGCAGACAGGGCCACAGGCGACGGAGATCCAATCGCAGGGACCGGGGCAAGGTTGTAGCCCGCCGGTACCGACAGCGGGAATCTGGTCCGGAGGCCGTGCACGACAGGGTACCTGGACTCTAGAGAAAGGACAGCTTCACGCACCTTACTAATTGACCAGCTGGGGGCAAGATCTCAGGTCTTGTCCCACAGGAGGCCCAGATAGAGCGAGACAGAAGCCCAATGAGGGGGGATAGGGCTCCGCAATTGTCTGCTAAGATCCCTTGGGTCAGTTCTCGCGGGCCACAGCACCCAACACATAGTATCACCGGGATTGGACTTCCCCGTTTCATGCGTAGTAGTCAACAACAAGGACACAACACTAAGTGCAGGAGGAATAGACCCCTGTTTGCTGTATCAGGGTGTGGGATCCGAACACCCCCGCAGGAGGTCACCGGTCACTGGCAATTTGGTTTACCCGGGTCCGGCTTCCCCTCGAGCCACCGCCACGACCCCGGATCCGAGCGTCTTGTGCAGCCCCCCTGCCGTGGTCTGTTCCCTGCCCGCAACATACTCAGCACTCCAAGTGATGTTTAATTCATTGATACACAATTACAAGAAAATCCCATATGTATAATATGATGTTTTGGACCGGGCTTACCATGGAGGGGCATGACTAAATGCCTACCAGATTTTCACCAAAGCCTCCAAAAATGAGGATGGACTTGGCTGCCGGTAGACACCAGGTACCACTCCGGGGCAGTCCCCAGTTAAGCTTAAGCTGACCCTAAGGTCAGGGACACATGTATGGAGGGCAGGTAGCCAAGGCTGACAAGATGGAGTACATTCAGGAAACAAGCTGGATAGGCAGGTATTGGAGACAGGCAGATCAGGTTCGGGTACAAAGACAGGCAGGATGGGTTCAGGAACTAGAGACAGGCAGGACGGGTACAGGTACTGGAGGTGGACTGGCAGGACAGATTCTGGTTCAGGAGACAGGCAGGACAGGTTTGGGAACACAGAGAGGCAGGACGGATGCAGGAACTAACACAACAGGCAAATAGCAGACGGGATCAGACTAACCAGGAACATAATTTCTCAGGTACTTCCCTGCAGGGGAAGGTGCCTTAAATACCCCCTTATTGGATTACGCCGGACCCGAATTAGGGATTTGCCTGGGAACTAAATTGGTGAATGAGGGTGTTTCTTGTCTTTATTTCTTTAAGAATTTTCTCTTTTGATGTCTTTCAGGTTCGCTTTTGGGAATCGTCATGGGACCTCACCATGGATTATGTAATTAAACAAGGCACTCCCGAACTTGAAAGTGATGCAAGTTTATTTAATGTGCATGAAATAACGTTTTCGGTCCACTACGGACCTTCCTCAGTTGCACATTAGTGGAGTGAACTGGAGGCACAGGACGTCGTGAAGCGCGGTATCCACCGCTGCATGGGGGCTGTCATGATGGAAAGTGGGGGCTTTTTTGTCTTTTATTTCAAATAAAGGATTTTTTGGGTGTTTGTGTTTATTTACTTTTACCTACAGATTAGTGATGGGGGGTTTCATAGACGTCTCCCATTACTAATCTATGTCTTAGTGGCAGATGTGGGCTGCCATTAACTCCTTATTACCCCAATTTCCACCGCACCAGGGAAACGGGAAGAGCCGTGTCCAGCATTAGAACTGGTGCATCTTATGGATGCACCACTTCTGGGGCGGCTGCGGGTTGCTATCGTTAGACTGGAAAGGGCCAAATAACCATGGCTCTTGCCAACCTAATAATATCAGCCCCCAGTTGTCTACAGTACTTCGGTTGGGTTTAGAACAATGGGGGAACCTCACGTCATTTTTTTTTTAAATAAATGAAATAATTTAAAAATAAGCATAAGATCCCCTCTATTTTTCATAACTAGCCAAGGTACAGCAGAGAGGTGAGGGTTGCAGCCTGCAGCTGCTGCTGTTTCTGTGTTGGATATGAAAAATGAGGGTACCCTATGTCATTTTTTTACCCCCAAAAATTAAAAAAACAGCTGCTCAAGCTAGCTATCCCTCTATCAAGCTATTCTGTTCTATGTATCTATCTATCTATCTATCTATCTATCCCTCTATCTATCTATTGTATCTATCTATCTATCCATCATCTATCTATCTATCTATTGTATCTATCTATCTATCCCTCTATCTATCTATCTATCTATCTATTGTATCTATCTATCCATCCATCCATCTATCTATTGTATCTATCTATCTATCTATCTATCTGTTGTATCTATCTATTGTATCTATGTATCTATCTACCTATCCCTCTATCCATCTATGGAATCTATCTGTTGTATCTATCTATGTATTTATGTATCTATCTATCTATCTATCTATCTATCTATCTATCTATTGTATCTATCTATCTATCTATCCATCCATCTATCTATTGTATCTATCTATCTATTGTATCTATCTATCCATCCATCCATCTATCTATTGTATCTATCTATCTATCTGTT